>NC_092342.1:158473500-158776750 GCF_046630445.1 Rutidosis leptorrhynchoides
ATTGTTGTTGGTTACCTCGATCATAATTTCCATTCCACTTTCTTTTGTTACCTGATACCTTCACATCAGTATTGGATACTTTCTTATCCATGATGACCTGATCCATTAGCTCGTTTGCCATGGTTATAGCTTCATGAATTGTCTTAGGTTTCGATGCTGTAACATTTGCCTTGACCTTTTTGGGCAAACCATCTTTGTACATTTCAATCTTCCGTTCTTCGGTTGGAACCAATTCAGGACATAGCAAAACTAATTCCATGAATCGCTGATTGTAGTTGGTGATTTCAGTACCAACAACCTTCAGACTTCGTAATTCATCTTCCAACTTCCTAACCTCGTTCCTTGGACAATACTCGTTGATTAACATCGTTTTGAATTCTTCCCACGGAGTATCATAAGCTACATCTCCTCCTACAGCCTTCACATAATTTTTCCACCACGTGAGTGCACTATCTTGTAAAGTGCACGATGCATACTTGGTCATGTCCTTTTCAACACAACCACTTATTTTAAACACAGTCTCCATCTTTTCTATCCACCGGGTTAAACCGATCGGTCCTTCTGTTCCACTGAATGATGAGGGCTTGCAAGCTTGAAAAGTTTTGTAAGTGCACCCCACACGAGGATTTGGGTTAACTGCAGCACCTCTTGCAGCCTCAACCCATAACATTCTGTCGTTCACTCGCTGATTGATGAGTTCCTGGATTTCTTGTTCCGTCATTCGGTTCAATCGTGCCATATTCTTCTATAAGAATGAAAAGAAAATAATTATTCACATGGAATATTATAGATGTAGTGTATATTTACAGTACATTATAGCTTATTAATAATATGAACCAGGTATTATTATAAAAGCTTTTTCTTCTTATTAGCATTTTATAATTATATCTAGGGTAGTACCTACCCGTTAAAGTTCATACTTAATAGCTTAGTACGAAAATCAATTACTACCACCCAAATAATACTTAACCATGGAAAATTATTGCATTTCACACTTCACTATTTTACATATGCTTATCTTACATCGAACATTAAGCAAACCACACTAATAATATTATACAAAACATTATATGATCCCATGGTTTAATACGGCAGCGCATCGTTTGGTCTATTTTCTAGGACGTTTAGGTTCAATGAATCGCTTAACGCTTATCCTGGCTGTCTGCCTATATTTTGGCTGTGGGACTGAAGAACTGGATGCCGGGATAGAACGAATAGGAATAGCGGGAATAGGGGTGGTAGTGTCTAGTGGAATTGGTGCCACATCATCCTTACTAAACTCGGGATTTGAATTTTCTATTTCATTAGCCTTTCGTTTCTTTCCTAGTTCGAACTGGTCTTTTGTAATTTCCTGTATTTCTTCCTCGGGTTCACTTTCCTCCTCGGGTTCACTTTCCTCCTCGGGTTCACTTTCCTCCTCGGGTTCACTTTCCGGGTTCTCTATAGTCGGTTCATCCGGAATTTGTGAGTCTTCCCCAAAGATATTATTTTCGTCATCGGATAGGTTAATGAATGGAACACCATCTGAAGATTCTGGTTCGGAGTCGCTGAATGTGATAACAAGTTTTGAGCCCGACATCTATCACACAACAACTAACCCATTAGTACTACATAATATTTACATATAAATTTTAACCAACAATGATAAGCAATGGTTTTTAAATCAGACCCGGTCAAAGTCCAGACTTACTAATGTATCCTAACGACTTATCAGTTAGACACACTAATGCAAACCTGGTTCGCTAAGACCACCGCTCTGATACCACATGTCATAACCCGTCCTTAACCATAAGAACGTGTTAGATAACGTATGATTTCATTGCGAGGTATTGACCTCTATATGCGACATTTTTAAAAGAACAACTGCATATATTTTACATTACAAACCATAATTCTTATTTTGATACAAGCTTTAGACAAAATAAAGATGATTATCGTTTAGCGATAATCTTAGACTTACAAACTTTACATGTGATGATAACAATACGATTTCTAGCATATTTTACATTACAAATCCTCCGATATGCAGTTTTATTTTTGACACAAATATGCATACTCAAGATCTTGTTTAAATTCAACATGTTGCAGCGGAAGCTTCTAATTATCACCTGAGAATAGACATGCTTAAAACGTCAACATAAAGTTGGTGAGATATAGGTTTAATGTCGGCAGCAATATATATATATAGACCACAAGATTTCATATATAAACATTTTAATAAAAAATATTCTAAGTGGTTGAGCACTTGGTAACCATACTTAACATTTAATCACGTCGCATATTCCCTTTATTATGAAATCTTACTACACCGTACCAAGTGTAGTCACGAAACGAAGTACTGTGCAACCGTTGAATACTGGTCGTCCAGTCCGGTTGGGGTTGTCAGGCCCGATAGATCTATCAACAGGATTCGCGTTTACAATACCGCTGTAAATATTAGTTACCAAGCTACAGGGAAGTATGCCAGTGGTACAACTCAACGTAGAATATATTTTTCAGTTACTTGTGTCCATATTGTAAAACATAAAATACATGTATTCTCATCCCGAAATATTTAGAGTTTAAAAGTGGGACTATATACTCACTTTCGTCTTGAAGATATATATATATAATTTGACTTGGTCTCCGGTTGATATCACGAACCTATCCATATATAATATATCAATACCTTTTCTTTTTAAACAAACGTCACATATATATACTTGTTATACTTTTAATACTTTGAATAATTCCTTAGTCCGTAGTTAGCAGTTCGTTGTTAGTAATTCAATTTTAATGGTTCATTTTTAGATGTTTAATATACCCGCAATGAAATAAATAAAACCCCCAACGAAATAAATAAAACCCCATCGTATATGTATTGGTCGAGATTAATCTTGACCCACGGTACCGGTGTTGTCAAATGACGTGTTGCGTACATAAAGTACCGGTGTTGTCAAATGACGTGTTGCGTACAATCATGGGATCTTATGGTTAATCTTCTCGTGTTGTTTACGGGTGATCCTGAACCATATAAAATTGAATTATATAAAATATCATGTTATCTTAGAAAGATGTGATTTTATTTAATTTTTCCCAATTAATCCCGAAGTTAAACAAGTCTTGGATAACCAATTTTCTTTCGGTCATAGTTTCTTCGTTACAAATCCGTTTTCGTTGATTCAACTTGCCATCTCCTTGGATCGAGTCCCTCTTTAAGACTATGAACTGAAAATACCTTGGTTTGTATTCAAAATCACACGGCATAGGTGAAACTTTAGTGAAACTTATGAAGTTAAACATTTTCCTTTATGTAAACAACCTTAAATGATTATTTTTCTAAAAATACTTATACTTTGAATTAAATCATGGAATTTTTATGTGTTATCATATCCATAGTAAAAATCATTTTTCCAGAACATAAACCTCCAATTCAAAGTTTAAGATAGTTTTTAATTATCCAACCCAAAACAGTCCCCGGTGGCACTCCGACGTCGTAAAAACAGTTTTTAAGATAATCTTTGAAAAACCAAGTTATACCTTGTTAAATTAGCATATATTTAAGTTATATTACAGGTCTTGGAGTATTTTAAAAGTTAAGTTAGAAGGATCTATTTAGTTTGCAAACAAGTTTGAAAACATTCAAACTATGTTCTTGTTGTTAAAATTTTATTCCACAAAATAAGATAGTTATATATATATGAATCGAATAAGGTTATGAACATAGATTCTACCTCAAGTTCCTTGGACAAGGTTGCTGTAAAAGAGGAGTAAGAACCTAGAACCAAAAGGGTGATGGAAGTGGATGAAAGATTGGAAGTAAGTTGGTGTTCTTGGAAGGTTTTCTTGAAGTATTTTTGTAAGGGTTTTCTTATGATGATTAAGTGATGTTTTGAAGCTAAAAACTTATGAGGACCTTGAAGAACACTTGAAGGTTGAAGATAAGAGAGTTTAGAAGATCATTTAACTTGAAAGAAAATTGTTATGAAAGTGTGCATATGTGTATATAGGCGTATATATGTATATGTATATATAGACTTTATTTTTTTGATTTTTAGCTCAAAAGTCCTCATATATGATCCCACATGTATTGACTAATCAAAGGCTGCTAAGATCATATAATTGAAGTCTAATAATTGGTATTTTTCAATAGTAAAACTTCTAGAAACTGCGTATTTATACGGGTACATATACCCTAAGTATACGTATAGAAATCTTGTGAAAACGGAACGAGGATTCAAATATAGCTATCTTTTGTGAATATACTTATATGGTTTTATGTATTTAAGTCCTTAAAAATGATTAAATACATTACTTATACGATATATGTATAAACATTATATGTCATAAGTATTTAAGTCAAATAACGTTACGTATGGTTATCGTTTTGAAAACTTAAGTTAGTAGTTTCAAAATATACTTATAACTTATTGTTATTAATACAAAATGAGGTATTAAAACATCCTTAAATCATGTTAAACATGTATATATACATATATATATACAAACGTATAATTATCATATATTGTATAGTTCGTGATATCATCGGTCAAACTAGACGGTCAAACGTTGTGTAAATCTCTTTTCGAAAAACATAAGTCTCGACAATTTGGATTGCTTATCATGTTGGTAAGGTTTAATTTATGTAAATATTAATCTTATAAGTATAGAATGATCAAAAAAGTGCGGGTCGTTACACATTATCACCGCAAGATGTTTCTCCGATGAAGTTATGAATCAATACCTCATCGTTTGTTGTTGTTGGTATTCTTTGGTATCTATAGAGCGTATGACATTGGTGCTCGTGGGACAGATTGTAAAGTTGAGGTTTATGACACGGTTGTGGTTGGGGGTGGTAATGGTACTATTGGCGTTGATGATGGTGGTACTGGTTATGCTGCGGGTGCTGCTGATGGTGTTTGTAATCCTTGCACCATGTGTTCCAAAGCCACTACTCAGGCGCGAAGTTCGTTAATTTCTGCTAGTACACCGGGGTGATTGGCGGTTGGAACGAGCGGATGAATAAAATTCATAATATGGGATAGTATATAATCATGACGAGATACTCTAGCAATGAGTGAGAAAATGGTGTCTCGAACAGGTTCGCCGGTAAGTGCTTCAGGTTCATCGCCAAGAGAGCAATGTGGTGGATGGAAGGGATCACCTTCTTCTTGTCTCCAATGGTTGAGTAGACTACGGACCCATCCCCAATTCATCCAAAATAGATGATGGGAAATTGGTTGATCCATTCCGGTGACGCTACTTTCGGAGATCAGGTAGATATCCATATCGGAATAGCTTTCGAAATCTGAGGAATTTGAACTGGTTGAGGGATCCATCTCGTAGGATCAGGGAAAAATTTTTTAGTATGAAATAAATTGTAGAATTTAGATTTGGTATTCTTCAATTACATAATTTGCATATGTATATATATTACCAAAATCCCATAAATTACGGAGAATCTTTGAAAAGATGTCAGTCGAAGTTCACAGTAATAGATGTGCTAAGATAAGAATTAATCTATACATTATTATGCAATAAATGCAGGAAAACGCGTCTAGACTTAAGATGATAAGCAGGTAATTTCCTAAGGATGATAAGTAGATGATTTCCGACTAGAATTGATAAGCAAACTTTTTGACATGCAGACACGGTCGAAGTCCAGACTCACTAATGCATCTTAACAACTATCAGTTAGACACACTAATGCAAGACCTGGTTTGCTAAGACCACCGCTCTGATACCAACTGAAAGGACCCATTCATATACATTATAAATGATTCACAATAGATGATTATATCGCAAGATATTTGACCTCTATATGATACGTTTTACAAACATTGCATTCGTTTTTAAAAGACAAACTTTCTTTAAATCAAAAATTGACGGCATGCATACCATTTCATATTACATCCAACTATTATTGACTTAAAATAAACTTGATGAACTCAACGACTCGAATGCAACGTCTTTCAAAGTATGTCATGAATGACTCCAAGTAATATCCTTAAAATGAGCTAATGCACAGCGGAAGATTCCTTTAATACCTGAGAATAAACATGCTTTAAAGTGTCAACCAAAAGGTTGGTGAGTTCATTAGTTTATCATAATCAATCATTTCTGTAATAGTAATAGACCACAAGATTTCATATACATAAACGTCTTAATAAAAATATTCTAAGTGGTTGAGCACTTGGTAACCATACTTAACATTTAATCAACGTCGCATATTCCCTTTATTATGAAATCTCACTACACTGTACCAAGTGTAGTCACTGAAATGAAGTACTGTGCAACCGTTGAATACTGGTCGTCCAGTCCGGTTGGGGTTGTTAAGCCCGATAGATCTATCAACAGGATTCGCGTTTACAATACCGCATGTAAATGGTAGTTACCAAGCTATTAGGGAAAAATATGCAAAGTGGTACAACTCAATGTAGAATATGTTTTTAGTACTTGTGTCCATTTCGTAAAACAGTTATAAAACAATGCATGTATTCTCAGCCCAAAAATATATATAAAAAGGGAGTAATGAAACTCACAATACTGTATTTCGTAGCAATTATGTATATGACGACACTGAACAAGTGCAAGGTTTGTCTCGGATTCACGAACCTATATTAAGTATATATATTTATATGTTGGTCAATATCTGTCTAACAATTTAGGTCAAGTCGTTGTGTATCACAATTCTAATGCTCGTGACCGACATGCAAAAGTCAACAAAAGTCAACTTGACCCAAAATGACTTCCAAAATCTATACATGTTTATTATATAACTTATATATATAGTCATTTTATATATTTAAATATATTTATCAGATCTTATTATACTAAATAATACAAGTCATTTATTAATAAATAAAAATTTATATTAAAATTCATATATGATAAAAATATACTTTTATATATCTCAAGTAATAAAATTTATAAAATTCACTTAATATCGTAAAAATATAGTGGTATGTATTATTAATGTAATTATATTACGTGTGATAAAAATATCTTTGTACGCATATTTATTTGATAAAATAATATTGATAACAATAATAATGATAAAAGTAATAAAATGATAGTTTCAATAAAAATATTAATTTTTAGTAATAAAGATAATTTTAGTAATAACATCAACTGATAACAATTATAATAATCGTTTTAATAATAACATTAAAATTAATGATAATTCAGTTGACCATATCTTTTAATCCGTTCATCGAAACCACACGATTTCTAAATGAAAAGTTATTAATTTTTCTTTAGCTTTTCAACGAATGCATATCATATACCTTATCTCAGTAGCATATGTATCAAATTCGTGATTTATCATAAACTATTTAACGATGAAACTAAGCATACAAACATGCATAATCATATATACTCGAGCACTAGTCAGGGATACACTGTTAATATATAAAAGATAAGATATGAATGCTCACGTATCAATATTGTGATTCAATATTGCAAGAAAGTACGTAGACGCAATGAAAATGATAAAAGTTAGGTTCACCTCACGAGTAATACCCTAGAACAATACCCATAACCTCCATAGCTATAACCCATAATTTCCTTAGATCTATCCCGTTTGAAAATTATTTTGAATTCGTCTGAATATAACTCCGTCGTAGTATTTTATGTATACTAATAATATCTCGAAATAATACTAAGTAAATATATATATGTAATTCGATTGAGAGAGTTTAGAGAAATATATTTTCAAGTTTCTATGAAAAAATGAAACATATTGAATTTTATTTATAATATATTTTTGAATTATTAAAGTGAATTATTAAAGTATGAATTATTAAAGTGAATTATTAAAGTATGAATTATTAAAGTGAATTATTAAAGTATGAATTATTAAAGTGAATTATTAAAGTGAATTATTAAAGTATAAATTATTAAAGTTAAAGTAAAGTAAAAGTAAAGTAAAGGTAAAGTTAAAGTATAGTAAAAGTATAAAACTATGTACGTATAATACGCGTATAAATATATTTAATATTAATTTAAATCGTTATATCATAAAATATTTTAGAAAAGTAGAATTATATATATTCATAATAGGTTTCAAGTTTTTAAATTACAGTCTGTTGGTGAAGCATGGGATAAAGTCCAAAGGTTAAATAAATGTATGAAATTATCTTAATGAAAAATGTCGAGTTACTTAACTTGTCGATATCGAACATCTAAGTTATTTACACTCCACGTTCTTACTTATAAATCTCTTTACCATTTTCCGAATATTGTCAAAAAGAATAGATTTCTTAAATCACATTGGACCTCATAACATAGGCCCGTAATCATATCATAATGTATTTGATAATTCAATCATTTGATATTATCTCTTAATTCTGTCAATATATATATCGAAACAAATACGTTCATGTAAAGTATCATATATCTAATACTTTGTTAATGTTTTCAGTTAATATTATATATTATATATACATATCTATATACACATAATTGTTCGTGAATCGTCGAACACAGTCAAAGGGTAATTGATTACATGAATGTAGTTCCAAACTTTTTGAGATTCAACATTACAAATTCTGCTTATCGTGTCAGAAACATATAAAGGTTAAGTTTAAATTTGGTCTGAAATTTCCGGGTCGTCACAGTACCTACACGTTAAAGAACATTTTTTATTCTATAAAGTCGACAGAGCAAAAATTAAAGATTACAGAGAGTTTTTATATTATCATCCACAATAATCATCACATAAAGTTTGACTGATACAATTGCATATAAAGTCGGTCAAACTCAATAATCAGCCTATAAAATCAGTCAAAATCATCCTATAAAGTTTTAGTACTACCATCCACCATAATTAGCATAAAAGTCAGTGAAACTAAAAATGGTCAACTGATATAAGCCTGCTAGCAAGCCTTTAGGCATATATTAGTGTGTATCAGAAGGTAACATATTAATAGGGAATAAAAAAAGGAAGACAAATAATACCTGATCGAAGAGGGCAAAGAGGTTTTCTTTAATCAACTAACTAATGTAGTTTTTGACTTCCATATTAAATATTCGTGACGCAATATCTGCTAGGTCATCTATAGTCAAAAGCGGGTACCGTCGCATGAACCTCCCTAATTTTGGCCATTTAGGGTTGCATGTTAATGTAATAAAGAATCGTGGGTTACTATACACGAGGCATATCGCTAATGCATCCAGGCATAAAATGAATCAGTGAAACCTATTACACTCGCACCCCTCGCAGTCAAACTAAAACACACACGTCAATGACACTTGACCACATGTTCAATCAATTTAGCCGATACAATAAGAACGCAGGAATCGTGAATAAGAGCAGAAGACATACAACGGTGATACTCTAACGGATATTCAATCATTTGTTCAACAGACACGTCCTTCAAACCATCAACTACAGTAAGACAATCGATTAAAAAAACTATAAACGAAGTACAACTAACACTAAAAGAATAAGAACCCATCATAGTCAATAGCCTTACCTAAGATAGTTGCATTAGTAACCGGATCTGTATCACCAACAGGAACTAGACCAAGACCAATAGTATAGCTTAAAAAAGTAACGCGACATGTATGGGTATGACAGTCTACCACATTGTCACTCAGAATATCGTCACACATACCACTTTCACTCCTAGATGCATTGTCAAACACAACACCTGTATTTATACAAAGGGTTTAGGACGTTCATTACTGGTCATTAAAGTAATATAGACAAACACAACAAACTGATAGCAACTACATGTGAAAGTTTATAGAAATTGTAATAGGAGAACTTGAATGAAAGATAAAATTACGTCACAAAAAGATATTGTAGCTATTTAAAACAATAATACATGATGTAATATCTATTATGAGTTGAATTTGAACCTGCTTCAATAAGATTTGGAGATACAGATTTTTGTTTGGTGTTTTAATGTATTTCTATTTGATATGTGGTACTCGTACTTGTGGTTATCTTCTTGTTTGTCATGTTTGTGGTAGCATACTCCATATCCGAGATCTTCACTTTCCTTTTACACATTTTGCATGCGTTATAGCACCAAATCCACTAGTTTTCGGTTTTGTAGATTTTTCCCTCACATGTTATTGGGTCGTCCTAAGTAAACGTTATTAGTTTTCCCTCATAAAATCAACAATCCGTTATTATTTTAATAAAAAAGCTCTTGAAATTGACAAGTCATTATTGGGTGAATATCCAGTCAACAAAAGTCTTTAATTATACTCTTTGCATACACTTTTATATTTCAAATCAAGAATATGGACTATGCATCTAATATCAAGTTCATAGTATATAAGAAACAATGAACACCAATTCTCTTTTGTGCTACGTTCAAATACCATCGTAATGTGAAAAGTGTAGTTTATAGTATCGCTTATAGGCTTTTTAGTTTTAAGAGAGCCTGTTTTAACTTCGTTATTATATAGCATTAACATGAATACTTTAAACTATCATTTTAGTATAACATTAACTTAGAGAGATCATTTAGGGAATGTTCAAACTAACATGTTGCAGGTTAAGAGTTTATAAAATGAAAGTACAGCAAGAACACTAAGGCATACAAAAGAATGCAGGACGCTTCTAATATATCATGAATCTATATCATAACAGTAGACATGTCGTCAACATAGATAAATAAAGTCTTAAATACTCACCAAAAGTCTTCTGCTTTTTTTCACTAAACTTTTATTTATGCAGGTGCATATATTTCTTTTTATAGGTGCGAGACCACAGAGTAACTCTTAACCCAAATAGAAAAGGCATAACATGAAGTCTCAAATAACATGTTATATATACTTATTTGTATATATAACATCAACATATTCAATCAATCTGCACCACATATAAAGTCAACAAAATCCGTTGACTTGGTTTTCACAATGTGACAACCCAAAAATTTCCGACCAAATTTAAACTTTAATCTTTATATGTTTCCGATGCGATAAGCAAAGTGTGTAATGTTGAGTCTCAAAAATTTTGAAACTATATTCATGTAATCAATTACCATTTGACTGTGCTCGACGATTCACATACATTTATGTGTATATAGATATGTATATATAATATACAGATATATTAATTGAAAACGTTAACAAAGTATTACATGAATAATACTTTACATGAATGTATTTATTTTAATATATTGATCGACGCAATTAAAAGATAATATCAAAAGATTGAATTATCAGATGTATTGTGTTATTATGATAAGTCTCGGTTGAAAGGTCCACTATGATTTGAGAATCTTTCCTTTTTAACAATATTCGGAATAAATGGTAAAGTGATTTACAAGTGAGAACAAACTATATCAATTATCGAGAGTTAGTCAAAAGCTAGTGGAGATTCCTGCTTAACTTTTAATGTGTACTTTACAATAATTTCTCGTGTATGTTGATGAGTTAATCATTAGAATTAAAAATGTAAAATAATATACAAAGTAATTTAATTACTGTTAAAATGAATATATATATATATATATATATATATATATATATATATATATATATATATATATATATATATATATTATGAATTATATATGATTTCTATTAAATATATATAAAATATATAAATATTAATTATTCATTAAATGTTATCATAGAATATAATATTACATAAATAATAAATGGTATTACATTAAATTGATTGTAAGTTTGAATATAATTGTTATATTAATACTATTATCATTACTTTTTGTTAATCTTGATATTAATATTTGTATTATGGATATAATTTCTAATATATATATATATATATATATATATATATATATATATATATATATATATATATATATATATATATATATATATATATAATTTGATATGTATAATTGGTTATATTATTATTATTAATATTATTATTATCATTAAAAATATTAATATTATTAAGACTAATAGGATTAGTATTATAGTTTTTATTATTATTAGCATCATTATTATTAATATTTAAACTTATCTTTTTTTTTAAAATTTCCATTATTATTAATATTATCATATCAGTATTATTATTTCTCTTTATTATTTTGATGTTATAATTATTATTAAATATTATTTTGATATTATTATTACTAATAATCTTATTATTATTATTATTATTATTATTATTATTATTATTATTATTATTATTATTATTATTATTATTATTATTATTATTATTATTATTTTTATTATTATTATTATTATTATTATTATTATTATTATTAGTATTCGTATTCTTATTATTAATAACATATTATTACTATTATTTATTATTACTATCATTAATATTATAACTGATATTATTATTAATATTATTAGTACTATCATTATTAAAATTCTTATAAATTTTGTTATTATTATTATAATACAACGTATTATTATTATAGTTATTATTATTAATAATATTAACAATATTAGCATTATTAATATATTTATTAAATATTATAAAAAAATAATAATAATAAATAATATATATAGAAAATAGATAGGGACGCGTATATATCACAATCAGTTCATCATTTTTCTGTTATGCTCGTGATTTTTGGTCGAAATAACTGCATCACATAACGAACAATTATCTTATTTTATTGATAAAAGGCATTCGATTTTCACCATCCTTATCAATTATCACTACCCTAACTGCTATTAAGTAAAGAATAAAACAGAAAATAAGCTGAAACCATTTACTTCCTCTATTCGTGAGTTATTTTTCCAAAAGCTTCGATTTCGAATCACATTCAAAATCTAGAAATGCAGTTCTGTTAGGAATGATCTAAGTAAACTATCTGTAAGTTTTCAACTTCCAATTTTTCATATTAATTACGAATTTTGAAGTCAAAGTTAAAATGCAAAAAGTCAAAGGTTTTGTTCATCGTGAAATTAGAATTCGTTTTGAGGTTTCTGGATCAATTGATGATTCAGAAAGTTTATATGAATGATTTAAAACACAATTCGTGTTGTAAGTATAATCTAAAACGCTTTAAAATTTAAGATTTGATTTAGTGTTCATGACCTTCTTGACTGTGATGAGCATTAGATCAAAATTGAATGAATCTTCAAAATATAAAAATGCAGATGTATTAGGAATGTGTTAGTGAATCCATCTGCAAATTTGCAACTCTTAATTCTTCATACTAAACGCGAATTCGAGAGTCAAAGTTAAGTTTCAAAAAGTCAACAGATTGGTTCTTGGAAAAATTCGAGTTTGTTTTGATGTTTCAACTCCAATTAACGATCCCAGTAGTTTCTAGAAATGGATTACAATATATTTCATGTTGTAAGTTTAGTCTATAATGTTCTCTAAATCAAAAATCATTTATTTTTTTTATTTAAACCTCGAACAGCAGACTGTGTTTATTTATTTATTTATTTATTTTTTGTTTTCAATTAATTCTAGAGTCAATATGGATCGTTTATACTTTGGTTGAAAGCCCTAAAACTAAATTGTCATGTGGATTGATTTGATCTATGGTCATTTGTGAATTTGAGAAAGAAGATGAATAAAAATATTACGGGTTAAATAAATTTGAGAAGGAATTAAATTAGAAAAATCGAAACAGAATAATAGATAGGCTTATGGTGGGTGAACGAGAGGTCTCGGGTTCGAGCCCGGTCCAGGGCATTCTTTTTTAAAAACCTGATTCCTTGAAGGTAGTCTCCTTTCCTTTTATTATTATTATTATTATTATTGTTATTATTATTAACTATGTTATTATTATTGTGTAAATTATTATCATCACAAATATTAATATTATGAGTATTATTATTATCATTAACATAACTAATATTATTATTATCATCATTGTTAATACTATTATTATTATTATTATTATTATTATTATTATTATTATTATTATTATTATTATTATTATTATTATTATTATTATTATTATTATTATTATTATTAGTTATTGTTATTATTATGATAATTGCTATTAACCTTAATATATTAGAAGCATCATTATCATTGATCAAATTAAGAGTATTATCATTATCGTTATTATTAGTATAAGTATTATAATTACAATTAGGATTATTATTATTATTATTGTTATTACTAATATTATTATCCTTGCTAGTAATATTATTAAGTACTATTATTATTAATATTATCATTAGTAATAAGATTGGTATTATTATTATTATTATTATTATTATTATTATTATTATTATTATTATTATTATTATTATTATTATTATTATTATTATTATTATTATTATTATTATTATTATTATTAAGTATTATGTATTATTATCAAAAATATTATTTTCATTATCATTATTGTTAAACTTTTCGTGTTATTTAAAAACTACTTTTATTATCATTATTATTAATACCACTATTATTATTGTTATTAAAATTATTATTATTATTATTATCATTTCTATTAGAAGTGTCACTATAACTAAAAATTATCAAAGTTAACATTTTATTAAAACTTTCACTTTTATCAAAATTTAACATAATTGGTAAAGTTATTATCTTATTCTTTATTAAAAATTTACATTATATATATATTATCATTAATAAAATGTTTAGTAATATCATTATTATTATTACAAATAAATATTACAAATATATTAATATAAAGCTTTAATACATAACCTTATATTTCTAAACATCAATATAGGGTATTTATAACAAATGACATATCATATACTTCAAATCAATATATACATAAATTTTAAGTAATTAAAATATATAAATGAATATAGTTAATAATTTATTAATATAAGAAGTATATTAATAAAATAAGTATAAAAACTGGTTAATTGTCACCATGTATTTTAATATATATAAATGATATAGGTTCGTGAATCCGAGGCCAACCTTGCACTTGTTCAGTGCCGTCATATGCATTATTGCTACGAAATACAGAATTGTGAGTTTCATTACTCCATTTTTAAATGCTTTTGTAATATATATTTTTGGGACTGAGAATACATGCGCTGCTTTTATAAATGCTTGACGGAATAGACAAATGTAATTGAAACTACATTCTATGGTTGAATTATCTTATTGAATATCACCCCTTTTGCTTGGTAACCTAAGAATTAGTGAACGCCACTAATTGACGCGAATCTTGAAGATAGATCAATGGGCCTAACGAACCCCATCCAGGTTATGGATGCTTTAGTACTTCGATTTTTATATATACAGATGAGTGTACCTGTATATTTGGGGATATTCAATATGCATTTGTTAATATCGGTTACCAGGTGTTCACCATATGAATGGATTTTTATACAGATGAGTGTTCATGTATTATAATTTTTGCAGATGAGTGTTCCTGTAGTTAACTATGAAAATGAAATCTTGTGGTCTATTAAAATGATAGAAATGAATGTTTATGATAAACTAATGAACTCACCAACCTTTTGGTTGACACTTGAAAGCATGTTTATTCTCAGGTATTAAAGAAATTTTCCGCTGTGCATTAGCTCATTTTAAGGATATTACTTGGAGTTGTTCATGGCATATTTCGAAATACGTTTCATTCGAGTCGTTGAGTTTATCAAGACTATTATTAAGTCAATTATAGTTGGATGTGTTATGAAATGGTATGCATGCCGTTAACTTTCGATGTAAAGAAAGTTTGTCTTTTAAAAACGAATGCAATGTTTGTAAAATGTATCATATAGAGGTCAAATACCTCGCGATGTAACCATATGTTATTGTATTCGTGTCATGGCCCAAAAAATTTCGACTAATTTTCAACCAAACTCTCAAATACGATTTAATGTTTTTGACACGATAAGCAAAGTTTGTAAGGTTCAGTCTCAAAAAGTTTGAACTGTGTTCATGTTATCAATTACCCTTGGACTTTGCTCGACGATTCACGAACAATTGTTGTAAATAAATATGTAGATGTATAAATGTAAATACATATAATAATTTGAAATTATAAAATATAATTTAAACATTAGATTTAACTATGTAAAATAAGATACAACATATTATCATCATCATTAACATTATTATTAGTACTATTATTATTTCTATTTTCATTATTATTAGTATTTATTATTGTTAATTATATTATCAATATTATTATTAATATATTTAATATTTATTATTAATATTAATTAAATAAAATTGATGGGTATAGATATTTACGAAATCAGTTTTCCATCCCATCTACTTTTATTTCATTTCTTATTGAATCCTTCGTGTCTCCTACCAAATCACCTGTGCTAGCTATATTCAGAGGCTTATTCGATTACAACAAACCACCTTTCCCTTTCTATTTTTGATACCTCTTGTTATGATTATCTGTATCTATTTATAACTAATCTTATCTATCTATTTTCTCTTCTGTTTAAACATTTGAGCACGACATATTATTCCATATTAAATTAATGTCGATTATGTGATTCCAAAATTTAAGGATGCTATCTATTTGCCTCACTGTGTTTGATATTTTTTTTTCATCCACTAACCTTATTATAATTATATCAATCTATTCTCTATCCTCTATAATATATACAATACATATACTTGCTTTTTAAGAGAACAATCACCACCACCCTTGCACTCTCTCATCCTTCTCTGCTTCTTTCTTCAACAAAAGACCACCACAACCGTCACCCATCATTTTAAGCGACTAAACAACCACCATGATATTAAAACCGTCACCATTACTTGAGAACCGGGTATCACTATATAACTCTCTCTCCCTCTCTTCAATAACCGTGATCAACACCATTAAAATCATCGTGTTTCACCCTACAACCTCCATCACCGTCGACCACCATGACTATTTACAACCATCATCATCGAAACCCTTCACCACCACCTTGTAAACAACCCATATCACCTTTTCACTTAGAACGCACACACGTTTCTTTGTTCTGGTTTATCCGCCACCCAAAAATCCACCACCAAGAACCACCTTAATCTCTCATTTCTTTTTCCCTCTCTTCTCCATATTAACAGCCATAAAACTCGCCATCTCTTTCGTTAGTTACTACTGCACCTGCTATGATTTTGTTACTATCAAATGACTACCAACGAACAACCAAAACCGCTACCACAACTCAAATCATCAACGACCTGCTGCTGTACTAGTTATGTTTATGTTTTGTTCAACCAACCATCAAAGTCACCACTAAGTCATCACTATCTTCATTATATCAACCAACGAAGATCACCATGTCCAACCACCATTTGAACATCACAACAATCATGATAACATCTTCCTGTCGTTGCTATACAGCTGCTACTAATCGTTTTCTGTTACAGTAGGCCACCAACCTTCACCCTACCCCCCACCTCTCTCTCGCTCCCTCTCGTTCTTTCATGTTATGTACTTTTACGTAAAACCATCACCTTCAACCAAAGCAAAACACTATTACTATTGATCACCTCATTTCTTTAAAAGCCTGCAATCAAGTTGTACTGCTACTGCCGTTTATATCTTTCTCTTCCTTCTGAAACTTTGATCGAATAAAGGTATATGAAATTCATGATTAAAATAAGATAATACGTAAGATAATTGAAGGAATTTAAAAAGGACAATGACTTCTACCTCCTTTGTGCTTTATAACCGACAATCCAATTACAATTAACCCCACTTGTTGAAATTGTGATTAAAGCTTAAAGAAAGGATGATTGGAGCAAATATACTTGTCGGTTACCTTTTCCTATATTTTTTTTAAAAAAAAAACAGAAGCCTAGTGGACTTAGGAATCGTGGATTGGGTTGTAATATTTCTTTGGGCTGAATCATTATTGGACTGCTTATCTGAACAGCCCGATACACGTGTATTACTTGATATATTTGGCCCGTGAACCTATCTTGGTTGGGCCGTATGATATAGGTAATGGTTAAGTATGATGGCGATGATATAGGTATGATGAATGATGTTGTGATATATAATGATAACGAAGGTAACGTGATGCCGTATGATATAGATGATGATGGAAGAATGATTATGATAAATGATACATGATAATGCCGTGAATGATGATATCATCATCTATAGGGTTGGAAAAGGATGATAATAGATATTGGATGATGAAGAAGTAATGTTAATGAAATAAGAATGATGATGAAACGGTGATGGTACGATGATCATGATATGATCATAATTTTATGTGACACGTGATGATGATGATGATGATTAAGATGATGTATGATGTTGATAATGATACTAAGTGATGAGATAATTATATCACACGAAACAATCGATGATTAGGAAGCGGGTAAGATGATTAGGATAAGGATAAGGTGTTAATAATTAAGATAATATGATCATAATAATAATAGGGTAATGATGATGATCCATTATTATGATAATTGTAATGAGTCAAAATGATGATGACAAACGGTTAAGATATTGATGATCATTAAAAATGATCGTGCGGTGATGATTTATGTTGATGAACTGAAGATGGTTAGGTTGTTATCAGGTTAGCGGGACGTCGCGGGTTCAAACCCAGACTTGGACATTAGTTTTAGGGCTACTTCCTTAAGGTAGTTATATATCTAATTATTATTATTATTATTATTATTATTAATTATTAAAATTATTATTAAAAATATCATTAATATTATTATTAGTATCATTTTTATTAAAAACTATCATTTATATTAAAAGTATCATCATTACTATTATTATTATTATTATTATTAGAAAGATTATCATATTTATCAAAAATTATTATCATTATTATTATTTTGAAATTAATAATATTATTTTCATATTATCAATATTATTATCATAATAACTATTATTATTATTATTATTGTAAAATAAAACAACTTTTAATTATTATTATTATCAATATTATTTTGTCAAATAACTATTAGTTATATAAAGCTATATTTACTACATATAACATAACCATATTAATATTTTAATGATAAATATTAATAAATGTAACTTATTAGGGTTTTAATGAAAGACTTAATTAAAATAACAATTATATCACTATTAATATGTAAATTCATTTGATTACAATTATATGTGTTAATATATATATAAATGATATATGTTCGTGAATTCAAGGTCAACCCTACACTTGTTAAATGACGTCATATGTATTTTTACTACAAAATACAGTATGGTGAGTTTCATTTGCTCCCTTTTTAATTGCTTTTGCAATATATATTTTTGGGCTGAGAATAAATGCGCTGCTTTTATAAATGTTTACAAAATAGACACAAGTACTTAAAAATATATTCTACGTTGAGTTGTACCACTGGCATATTTCCCTGTAGCTTGGTAACTACTATTTACATGGGTATTGTAAACGCGAATCCTGTTGATAGATCTATCGGGCCTGACAACCCCAATCGGACTGGACGACCAGCATTCAACGGTTGCACAGTACTTCGTTTCGTAACTAAACTTGGTACGGTGTAGTGAGATTTCATAATAAAGGGAATATACGACATTGATTAAATGTTAAGTATGGTTACCAAGTGCTCAACCACTTAAAATGTTTTACATACACTTGCGAGTGTATTATGTTTATGATTATGAAATCTTGTGGTCTATTAAAATATTGAAATGATTGTTATGATAAACCTATGAACTCACCAACCTTTTGGTTGACACTTTTAAGCATGTTTATTCTCAGGTACGAATTAAGTCTTCCGCTGTACATAAGCTCATTTTAAGGACATTACTTGGAGTCGATCATTGCAATGGGACCAAATGTTGATTTCTTTGTCCAGGTGGATAAGGACGGGTCCTCACAGGTGGTATCAAAGCGGTGGTCGTAGCGAACCAGGTCTTGCATTAGTGTGTCTAACTAGTAGTTGTTAGGATGCATTAATGAGTCTGGACTTCAACCTAGTAGTTGTTAGGTTATATTAATGAGTCTAGACTTGAACCTGGTCTGCATGTTAAAAGTTTTTGCTTACCACCATTTGTCGAAAAATATCTATTTATTATTGTCAGTCTCGACGTGTCTTATTGCAATTATTGCATAGACGGTACACAGACAAGTTCATATCCCATCACATTAAGTCTTGTCTGACACGTTTCCTTAATTCCCTCCGTAATTTACGGGATCTTCTGTACTATACATAGATATTCTATGTAATTAGAATATCATCTGATATCCGAAATTCATTTCATACCAAAAACTCTTTATTTAACCGAGCAAAATGGAACTCACCACTAGTTCAAGCCCCTCGGATTCCGATATGGAGTCCCACTCCAGCTCCGAACGCAGTGTCACCAGAATGAATCAATCAATCAGCCATCCCCAATTAATCTGATGGGTTCGTTGTCGACTTAACCACTGGAGACAAGAAGAAGGCAATCCCTTCCACCCACCAACTTGCACCTCTTGGCGAAAAATCTGAAGCACATACCGGTGAACCTATTCGAAACACCATTTTTTAGCCTCATCTCCAGGGATTCTCGTCATGATTATCTTCTATCTAAAATTCTAAAGCTTATTCATCCGCTCGTTCCGACCGACAATCATCCCGGAACAATAGAAGAAGTCAACGAACTTCGCGCTCGAGTTGTAGTTTTGAAAAAATATGGTGCAAAACTTACGAGCACCAGCAGCATCACCGTCAATAACAACACCACCGACACCAACAACCCAAGTTTCAACATCACACGCCTCAATATCTCATTCTGTACCTCGAGCATAATCATCGTTCTACGCATCGTTCTATCTACTTTATCTTCATTCTACATATCGTTCTACATCGATTATCTTCGCTCGACATGGCGATTATGTAATTTCTAAAGTTTTAGAGATTATGTAATCTAGTATTAACGATAAATCAAATGAGTTTAATATCTTATTGACTCATTAAATCCATGATTACATCTGAAGAAAATATATATGCAAGTATATTTTCATAAAGATTGTAATTAAAATTCTTTTGTACAAACTGTTAATGGTGAAAATATTTTAACGGGTAGGTAATACCCGAGGAATATTTAGATTTCACATTAATCAGTTACATGGTACATTCTTCGACTCTGATTCAACAGTCAGTCACTATCCTACTTGTATCCATAGATATACGTATCCGTTCACCACAGAATCCATTTTCGTTCAATTTCATATTTGGATTTTGATCTATCAAAATCCAACAAGTGGCATAATGAAGAAAACATCAGACAAAGTAAAATTTGTTAGAAACAAATGAACTAACTAATTGAAATATTGTTAAGAATCCACGCTAACTGTTCCTAGCTAACTGGTTACATTTTATTTATCGCAATTTAATTATCGCAATTTACATTCTCGCAATTTTATTTATTGTCATTTAATTTATGTATTTATTTTATGCACTTTAAATAACGGGACACGTATACAAGGTTTCGACATATCATATTGACCCATCTATATATTTATCTTGGAACAACCATAGACACTCTATATGCAAATGACGGAGTTAGCTATATAGGGTTGAGGTTGATTCCAAAATATATATATAGTTTGAGTTGTGATCAATACTGAGACCGGTACACGGGTCACGATACGTATTAATTAATTCGAATGTTATATATTAAACTATATATGAACTATTGGACTGTTAAATGTGGACTATCGGCTGTGGACGAATAATATTGGACAATTAAAATGAATTAAAATACTGATTGTAACATATGAAACAAAATAATTCTTCAAGTTTGCCACTTGATTTCATCTTAAACCTCATTCGTATCTTGACGATTACAATTTGCGTTCAAACCTTTCACGATTCTTGAAAACACCTCGATCGAGAGGATGAACCAGCCGCACTTCATCTACGGAAGAAAAGATTGATGCATATAGTTATACACCTAAAAAATCCTCGGAAACTGAGTAAACGTTTAACACGTAGCTGTACTAATTCCTTTAGTGTTATTATTACCCAAAATGATTTGGTAATCCCTTTCAAAGTAGCAAATTTTGTCACAGCTCCAGCAAGTCAACTCCGACTTTTCATTCGAAATAACCTTATTATAACCTTGATATATATGCGTACTCTTTATTGTTAGTGGAGAATCTTTTATATTCCATCATATTACTATCAGCGTTTAATCATCTAAAAATACAATTCTCCTGAAACCACCTCAGTTTGATAACCAATGACCCAGATCCGTTAACTTTGAAAATGCTGACGAAGCAGCATGTTGTAGATGGTCTTAATGGCCAAGAGTTTGATGATAAAGAATGGAGTGTTGGGAACGCTCGATAGAAAATTTGATATTGAAAAACGGATTGAGCTAACCATGAAGGTGACCAATGACAAATACAATGACCAAACCCTATATTCAAAGAATCCAGGTAATTCTGGATCCACCGAAATCTTTAGAGAATATCTTGTTGCGAAGTTATGTTAAAATCTTGCGGAAAATCTTTCTTCATCAACCTTCGAACTTATAAATTCCAAAATATCATCACAAATATCTTCGATATTCCTGAGGATACCTACACAGCTATTCTTGTCCGAAATTATTTATCTTTTCGTGCTATCTATATTACATCATAAAAGAAACTGTATTAGTTTCTATATTCTGTAACAATCGAGTTTAAATTATGAATGATTTTCTAGAGAAGTGTTGGGAATTGAAGCATGAGTTAGTATAATATAATGACGTCAGGCCAACGTGGTTATATTACAGTAAGTCATGTTGAGTTCTAATGAAACATGATGATTCACAGACTATAACGTCATTATGTGCCATGTTACACGACTCTCTCATTCTACATAATCTCTAAGCATATCACAGAAATATTTCCTTGATATTTCTGTTCTTTCGTAATTCCAACGTTACTAATAAATCGTGCTATTATATTTTCCTGCTGATTAGAAGATTTCCTTAAATTTCTTGAATTTCAGAATTTAATAGTGACTATGTCAAAAGCTATGACGAAACTTACCTTTCTCATTTCACTATTTAGTGATAGCTTCACTCGCACTCTTCGAGTAATCGAATTATCTTATCATTATTACTCAACAGTAATAAAACTCTAATTATTAGCTCAAATTCTTCATGAAAACATTTTTAGGGATAGCCATAACCATCTCACTCAAATTTCGGGACGAAATTTCTTTAACGGGTAGGTACTGTCACGACCCGGAAAATTTCGACTAATTTTGAACCAAACTCTCAAATACGATTTAATATTTTTGACACGATAAGCAAAGTTTGTAAGGTTGAGTCTCAAAAAGTTTGAACTGTGTTCATGTTATCAATTACCCTTGGACTTTGCTCGACGATTCACGAACAATTGTTGTAAATAAATATGTAGATATATAAATGTAAATACATATAATAATTTGAAATTATAAAATATAATTTAAACATTAGATTTAACTATGTAAAATAAGATACAACATATTATCATCATCATCATTAACATTATTATTAGTACTATTATTATTTCTATTTTTATTATTATTAGTATTTATTATTGTTAATTATATTATCAATATTATTATTAATATATTTATTATTAATTATTAATATTAATTAAATAAAATTGATGGGTATAGATATTTACGAAATCAGTTTTCCATCCCATCTACTTTTATTTCGTTTCTTATTGAATCTTTCGTGTCTCCTACCAAATCACCTGTGATAGCTATATTCAGAGGCTTATTTGATTACAACAAACCACCTTTCCCTTTCTATTTTTGATACCTCTTGTTATGATTATCTGTATCTATCTATAACTAATCTTATCTATCTATTTTCTCTTCTGTTTAAACATTTGAGCATGACATATTATTCCATATTAAATTAATGTCGATTATGTGATTCCAAAATTTAAGGATGCTATCTATTTGCCTCACTGTGTTTGATATTTATTTTTCATCCACTAACCTTATTATAATTATATCAATCTATTCTCTATCCTCTATAATATATACAATACATATACTTGCTTTTTAAGAGAACAATCACCACCACCCTTGCACTCTCTCATCCTTCTCTGCTTCTTTCTTCAACAAAAGACCACCACAACCGTCACCCATCATTTTGAGCGACTAAACAACCACCATGATATTAAAACCTTCACCATTACTTGAGAACCGGGTATCACTATTTCACTCTCTCTCCCTCTCTTCATTAACCGTGATCAACACCATTAAAATCATCGTGTTTCACCCTACAACCTCCATCACCGTCGACCACCATGACTATTGAAAGGACCCGTCCTAATCCATCCGGACGAAGTCCATATCGATTACAAACGATTCACAATAGTTGATTACATCGCGAGGTACTTGACCTCTATATGATACATTTTACAAACATTGCATTCGTTTTTAAAAGACAAACTTTCATTACATCTACAGTTGACGACATGCATATCATTTCATAATAAATCCACTATAACTGACTTAATAATAATCTTAATGAACTCAAAGACTCGAATGCAACGTTCTTCAAAATATGCCATGAATGACTTCAAGTAATATCTTTAAAATGAGTAATTGCACAGCGGAAGATTTCTTTAACACCTGAGAATAGACATGCTTTAAAGTGTCAACCAAAAGGTTGGTGAGTTCATTAGTTTAATATAAATAATCATTTCCATCATTTTAATAGACCATAAGGCTTTCATTTTTTTCAGTTCTCATAAATAAACGTCCCATGCATAGAGACAAAAATATCATTCATATGGATTGAACACCTGGTAACCGACATTCACAATCTGCATATAAGAATATCCCCATCATTCCGGGATCCTCCTTCGGAGATGATATAAATTTCGAAGTACTAAAGCATCCGGTACTTTGGATGGGGCTTGTTGGGCCCGATAGATCTATCTTTAGGATTCGCGTCAATTAGGGTATCTGTTCCCTAATTCTTAGATTACCAGACTTAATAAAAAGGGGCATATTCGATTTCGATAATTCAACCATATAATGTAGTTTTGATTACTTGTGTCTATTTCGTAAAACAGTTATAAAAACAACGCATGTATTCTCAGTCCCAAAAATATATATTGCAAAAGCATTTAAAAAGGGAGTAAATGAAACTAACGCATATAAATATTGTAAAACAGTTAATAAAACATTTGCATGTATTCTCAGCCCAAAAACGTAAAGAGTAAAAAGGGTGAATGAAACTCACCATACTGTTTTTTGTAGTAAAAATACATATAACGGCATTGAACAAATGTAGGGTTGGCCTAGAATTCACGAACCTATAATATTCATATATATATATTAAAACATATACTTGTAATCTTACAAATATATATATTATTAATAGTGATGTAATTTATATATTTGATAATTTATAAGTTTTATTATTTATTTATATATTTTCATTATATATATATAAATGTTAATATAGTTAAATTATGTGTACTAAATATATTTATGTATATATATATATATTCTTTATTTTTATACTTATAATCTTAATGACGTCATTGAAACTTTATTTTTAGTAGGCATAATTATTTTAATAATAATAATATAGATAATACTGATAAAAACAATAATAATAGTAATAGTAATAATAGTAGTAGTAATAATAAAAGTGATAATAATAATAATATTAATATAATTGTACAAATGATAAAATCATAAATTTAGAAATAATTAAAATAAAGTTTCAATAATAAAAGGTGTGTTATACATATACACTCCATAAACTTATTTAGATTTTTCACGTATTCATAATTGTTAATACTAATAATTTTTATCTCTATTTATATCATACATATCGTACTTATGTTCATAGTAATAATAATATAATGATATTGATAATAATAATAATTCATTTTAAGTCGTTACTCAATTATATGTGTCATCATCTTTATAATCGTTTTTGTATTTATAGTCTGTATACGTATATAATTATAGCATTAACTAATAATTTTACTTATTTATAACCTTAATCATGATCATGGTAATCATAATAATAATACTTGTCATAACAATAACAATAATAATAATAATAATAATTAATATTAACAAATATAATAATAATAATAATCACAATAATAACAATAATAGACATAATAATAACTAATAGAAATAATGATAGAAATAAAATAAAATTGTATACCCTCTCCAAGATTTTTCTAAAAAGAAATGTTCCAGACGAGATTCGAACCAGCAACCTCCCGCTCACCCACAACACCCTAGACCATCCCTCTATTTATATTTTTCTCAACAAATACTCAACAGATACAAATATAACCCGTATTACTATCTTGTTTTTCTTATTTCTCCTTCATTTTCAATAATCTGGCCCAACACATCTCCACGGCCCAATCCCATTTACACCAGTCCAACAAATTCGGTAGCCCACAGTTTTATTATATACGGCCCAAGTTGTTGTAGTTTAATAAAAAAAAATATGCTGCATGTAGTGATTGATCCCACGACCTCTAGCTTAACAGCAAACTCGCAAACCGCTGATCCATTTCTATTTTTTTTTTTTTTGTAATTATGCAAACTTATTATCTATATAACTCGTTTCTGTCTTTCTTTATTCTTTCTTCTTCAAACCAACACCCAGGACTATTCATCTTTTTTTTTTAAATTTTCGTGATCAACATTCTAATCATCAAATCATCATCATCATTACAATCGTTCTTATCATCCTCAATATTACTTATCTTCACTATTATACTTATCAAGAATGATCACCTTAACTATCATCATTAACTCGCCTCGTTACCATCATCATCTCATTATCGTTATCCATCACCACTATCACGTGCAGCAGCAGGTAGTAAGATTACAAGTCGAACACGAAGAAGAAAGGAAGAAAGAAAAAAAAAATATAGCGACGGTTTTTTTTTTTTTTTTTTTTTTTTTTTTTTTTGATTGGCGATGGTTAATAGGTGATGGTGGTTGAGCTGTGGCAGGGGTGGAGAAGGTGATTGTAACTTGGTCGAGTAACATGATGACGGGTTTTGATCTTGGGTTTACGAAAAATAATAATAAGGAAAAGAGAGAGAGAGGAGAGAAGTGATGGTGTTTGTTGATGGTTACCGGAGGTGGCGTGATGGTGGTTACAAGATTACCAATGGTGTCGTGGTGATCAAAAAATGATTCGTGGTGATGAACTGAATAGGGTCCGAGAAGAAATGTGTGGGTGGTCGAAACAAGAGGTGATGGGTGGTCATGGGTTAAGAAAGTGGGTTGACGGTTAAGGAAGTAATTGCAAGTTGATGTTAATGATTCATGGTTTATGTTGATTATGTTTTTGGTTAACATCATGAACCGAAATCAGAAATAGTTTAGCAGCAGAGAAGACGTAATTAAAGATATTGATGATGTTTTGTTATTGGTTGCAATAGTGAGAGAGAAATAAGGTGTAGTGACCCGAACTTTTCCATGTTTATATATATTAATTGAGATTGATATTTACATGATTAAATGTTTCCAACATGTTAAGCAATCAAACTTGTTAAGACTTGATTAATTGAAATATGTTTCATATAGACAATTGACCACCCAAGTTGATCGGTGATTCACGAACGTTAAAACTTGTAAAAACTATATGATGACATATATATGGATATATATATATAGTTAACATGATACTATGATAAGAAAACATATCATAAAGTATATTAACAATGAACTACATATGTAAAAACAAGACTACTAACTTAATGATTTTTAAACGAGACATATATGTAACGATTATCGTTGTAAAGACATTTAATGTATATATATCATATTAAGAGATATTCATACATGATAATATCATGATAATATAATAATTTAAAATCTCATTTGATATTATAAACATTGGGTTAACAACATTTAACAAGATCGTTAACCTAAAGGTTTCAAAACAACACTTACATGTAACGACTAACGATGACTTAACGACTCAGTTAAAATGTATATACATGTAGTGTTTTAATATGTATTTATACACTTTTGAAAGACTTCAATACACTTATCAAAATACTTCTACTTAACAAAAATGCTTACAATTACATCCTCGTTCAGTTTCATCAACAATTCTACTCGTATGCACCCGTATTCGTACTCGTACAATACACAGCTTTTAGATGTATGTACTATTGGTATATACACTCCAATGATCAGCTCTTAGCAGCCCATGTGAGTCACCTAACACATGTGGGAACCATCATTTGGCAACTAGCATGAAATATCTCATAAAATTACAAAAATATGAGTAATCATTCATGACTTATTTACATGAAAACAAAATTACATATCCTTTATATCTAATCCATACACCAACGACCAAAAACACCTACAAACACTTTCATTTTTCAATTTTCTTCATCTAATTGATCTCTCTCAAGTTCTATCTTCAAGTTCTAAGTGTTCTTCATAAATTCCAAAAGTTCTAGTTTCATAAAATCAAGAATACTTTCAAGTTTGCTAGCTCACTTCCAATCTTGTAAGGTGATCATCCAACCTCAAGAAATCTTTGTTTCTTACAGTAGGTTATCATTCTAATACAAGGTAATAATCATATTCGAACTTTGGTTCAATTTCTATAACTATAACAATCTTATTTCAAGTGATGATCTTACTTGAACTTGTTTTCGTGTCATGATTCTGCTTCAAGAACTTCGAGCCATCCAAGGATCCATTGAAGCTAGATCCATTTTTCTATTTTCCAGTAGGTTTATCCAAGGAAATTAAGGTAGTAATGATGTTCATAACATCATTCGATTCATACATATAAAGCTATCTTATTCGAAGGTTTAAACTTGTAATCACTAGAACATAGTTTAGTTAATTCTAAACTTGTTCGCAAACAAAAGTTAATCCTTCTAACTTGACTTTTAAAATCAACTAAACACATGTTCTATATCTATATGATATGCTAACTTAATGATTTAAAACCTGGAAACACGAAAAACACCGTAAAATCGGATTTACGCCGCCGTAGTAACACCGCGGGCTGTTTTGGGTTAGTTAATTAAAAACTATGATAAACTTTGATTTAAAAGTTGTTATTCTGAGAAAATGATTTTTATTATGAACATGAAACTATATCCAAAAATTATGGTTAAACTCAAAGTGGAAGTATGTTTTCTAAAATGGTCATCTAGACGTCGTTCTTTCGACTGAAATGACTACCTTTACAAAAATGACTTGTAACTTATTTTTCCAACTATAAACCTATACTTTTTCTGTTTAGATTCATAAAATAGAGTTCAATATGAAACCATAGCAATTTGATTCACTCAAAACGGATTTAAAATGAAGAAGTTATGGGTAAAACAAGATTGGATAATTTTTCTCATTTTAGCTACGTGAAAATTGGTAACAAATCTATTCCAACCATAACTTAATCAACTTGTATTATATATTATGTAATCTTGAGATACCATAGACACGTATACAATGTTTCGACCTATCGTGTCGACACATCTATATATATTTCGGAACAACCATAGACACTCTATATGTGAATGTTGGAGTTAGCTATACAGGATTGAGGTTGATTCCAAAATATATATAGTTTGAGTTGTGATCAATACTGAGATACATATACACTGGGTCGTGGATTGATTCAAGATAATATTTATCGATTTATTTCTGTACATCTAACTGTGGACAACTAGTTATAGGTTACTAACGAGGACAGCTGACTTAATAAACTTAAAACATCAAAATATATTAAAAGTGTTGTAAATATATTTTGAACATACTTTAATATATATGTATATATTGTTATAGGTTCGTGAATCAACCAGTGGCCAAGTCTTACTTCCCGACGAAGTAAAAAAAAAAATCTGTGAAAGTGAGTTATAGTCCCACTTTTAAAATCTAATATTTTTGGGATGAGAATACATGCAGGTTTTATAAATGATTTACAAAATAGACACAAGTACGTGAAACTACATTCTATGGTTGAATTATCGAAATCGAATATGCCCCTTTTTATTAAGTCTGGTAATCTAAGAATTAGGGAACAGACACCCTAATTGACGCGAATCCTAAAGATAGATCTATCGGGCCCAACAAGCCCCATCCAAAGTACCGGATGTTTTAGTACTTCGAAATTTATATCATATCCGAAGGGTGTCCCGGAATGATGGGGATATTCTTATATATGCATCTTGTTAATGTCGGTTACCAGGTGTTCACCATATGAATGATTTTTATCTCTATGTATGGGATGTGTATTGAAATATGAAATCTTGTGGTCTATTATTATGATTTGATATATATAGGTTAAACCTATAACTCACCAACATTTTTGTTGACGTTTTAAGCATGTTTATTCTCAGGTGATTATTAAGAGCTTCCGCTGTTGCATACTAAAATAAGGACAAGATTTGGAGTCCATGCTTGTATGATATTGTGTAAAAACTGCATTCAAGAAACTTATTTTGTTGTAACATATTTGTATTGTAAACCATTATGTAATGGTCGTGTGTAAACAGGATATTTTAGATTATCATTATTTGATAATCTACGTAAAGCTTTTTAAACCTTTATTGATGAAATAAAGGTTATGGTTTGTTTTAAAATGAATGCAGTCTTTGAAAAACGTCTCATATAGAGGTCAAAACCTCGCAACGAAATCAATTAATATGGAACGTTTTTAATCAATAAGAACGGGACATTTCAGTTGGTATCAGAGCGTTGGTCTTAGAGAACCAGAATTTTGCATTAGTGTGTCTTATCGAGTTTGTTAGTATGCATTAGTGAGTCTGGACTTCGACCGTGTTTACTTGAAAAAAAATGATTGCTTAACAAATTTTGTTGGAAACTATATATTTTTAACATGTGAATATTATGTGATATATTAATCTCTTAACGCGTTTGATATTATGTGATAGATGTCTACCTCTAGAACAAGTCCCATTGACTCACCTAATAATAATGAAGAGTCAAATGTAAATTGGAATGATTCATGGACTGATTCACAAGTTCCCGAAGAGGAACCGGAAGAAGAGTCGGAACCAGAAGAAGAATCGGAACCGGAAGAAGAATCGGAACCGGATGAAGAAATAGAACCGGTGGGGGAAATAATAAAACGGTTAAGTAAAAGAAAATCCTCAACCAACCGACCAAGGCTAATTATGGTCAATGATGTTTCCGCCAAGGAAGCAAAATATTGGGAGGATTATCAATTCTCCGATGAATCGGATTCCGACGAGAATTCCGATGATGTTATAGAAATTACCCCAACTGAATTTAAAAAGGCAAAAGAAAATAATAAGGGAAAGGGCATAAAAATAGAGAAATCTAATTCCAACCCCGATGAACTTTATATGTATCGTCAACCCCCGAAGTCCTTAAGTTGTAACAATGACCTGGGAACCTCTAAACCACCAGGTTTTTCTAAACCAATGTGGAAAATAACGGCTCGTATTAGGGGAACATCATATATCCCTAGAAACTTAGCAAAACGAACCAAAACCGAAGAAGAAGAAACAAGCGAGTCGGAATAAGATAGTTGTATTCGTGTGGTGTAATATATGTAATATAGTGTGCTTATGCTTTATGATATATGTAAAAATTGCTTGTATTAATAAGTATCTTTTTTATGAATCTAACTCTTGTCTATTTTACCGTATAAAAACACAAAATGGATAGACAACCCAATATTTTAAGAGACCTACCCGGAGACATGATTGATGAAATCTTGTCTAGAGTTGGTCAGAATTCTTCGGCACAACTATTTAAGGCGAGATCAGTTTGTAAGACATTCGAAGAACGTTCCAAGAATGCCTTGGTTTATAAAAGGCTTTCGTTCGAAAGATGGGGTATATCACATTGGGAAATCCATAAGTTACGATGTGTTTACTTTGACGCATATATTGCAGGGAACCCAAATGCTATTTTACGCAATGGGTTAAGAAATTATTTTGACTCAATATATCCGAATATTGGACTTCGTGATTTAGAAAAAGCGGCTAACATGCAACATAAAGAAGCATGTTATGCTTACGGATTAGTAATGTTCGCTTCTCACCAAAGTGAGAACAAGAACATCGGGCTACAACTATTAAACAAAACGTTCCCACAAGTGACGGAGTCGGTAATTGGGGTAAGAAATGAGGTTTTTAGATTGTTACGGGACTGTTAGACATTACGTAACCCTCGTCCCTTTGACAACGTTACAACACGCTGTCTTATCAACGGCCATAATAGTTATGTTCCACAAGACCAAGGATGGGAAGTAGTCCTAGTAAAACCAGAATGCATGACTTGTTTCTGGACGTATGAATTACGTGTCTTTATTGCCTTTGCTGAACGACTTGTGTACTAGCTAGAATTATCTTCACAACTACCTTGTATCAAAGTTATTGTGTGCTATATTTCATGCTTTATGTAAAATAAGCGGTATTGTAAGTTTGTAAAATATTGTATAAAAGTTTGAACGCGAAATATTATTATAATCAGTTTTTCATATAGAATTGTAGTAGTTGAATTGTATATTAGCTACTAAGTATGAACTTAACGGGTACGTACTACCCGAATTTAAACTTATAAAACGCTAATATGAAGAAAAAGCTTTTATAAATGAGTTCATATTATGCTACGAAATACTATTAACTACTCTTAATATTCTGTATGATTAACTTGTTCCATTTGACAATTTTGAAGGAAATGGCACCGACTACTCGACACACCGTGAATATGAATGAAGAGGAATTCCGTACTTTTCTAGCTTCAAACATAGCTGCAGTACAGGCTGCGCTACATACCAACAATAACCTTGGATCTAGCAGTACAGGAAATCGTGTAGGATGCACCTACAAAGAATTCACTGCCTGCAAACCTTTGGAATTTGATGGAACCGAAGGACCGATCGGATTGAAACGGTGGACTGAGAAGGTCGAATCGGTGTTTGCCATAAGTAAGTGTACTGAAGAGGACAAAGTAAAGTACGCTACGCATACCTTCACAGGTTCTGCGTTAACATGGTGGAATACCTATCTAGAGCAAGTGGGACAAGACGATGCGTACGCACTACCGTGGTCAGCATTCAAGCACTTGATGAACGAGAAATACCGTCCCAGAACCGAGGTCAATAAGCTCAAGACAGAACTTAGAGGGTTACGAACCCAAGGATTTGATATTACCACGTACGAAAGACGATTCACAGAATTGTGCCTATTGTGTCCTGGAGCATTCGAAGATGAGGAAGAGAAGATCGACGCGTTTGTGAAAGGATTACCGGAAAGAATCCAAGAAGATATAAGTTCACACGAGCCCGCCTCCATACAACAGGCATGTAGAATGGCTCACAAACTAGTGAACCAGATTGAAGAAAGAATTAAAGAACAGACTGCTGAAGAGGCCAATGTGAAGCAAGTCAAAAGAAAGTGGGAGGAAAACGGTGATAAGAATCACCAATACAACAACAACAACAACAATTACAACAATAATCGCAACAATTATCCCAACAATCGCAACATCAATCGCAACTACAACAAACGGCCCAACAACAACAACAACAACAAAAGCAACTACAACAATCATCCTAACAACAATAATAACCGCAACAACAACAACAACAATTAGAAGCAGCTATGCCAAAGGTGTGAAAAGTATCACTCGGGGTTCTGCACCAACTTTTTCAACAAGTGTAAAAGAAATGGTCATAGCGCGGCGAAGTGTGAGGTCTACGGACCAGGGGTTAATAGAACGAAAGGAATAAATGGTGTCGGAACGAGTAATGGCGGAGCAAGTAGTGTCGGAGCAAGTTATGCCAATGTAGTTTGTTATAAATGTGGAAAACCGAGCCACATTATTAGAAATTGCCTGAACCAGGAGAACACGAATGGACAAGGCCGCGGAAGAGTTTTCAATATTAATGCGGCAGAGGCACAGGAAGACCCGGAGCTTGTTACGGGTACGTTTCTTATTGACAATAAATCTGCTTACGTTTTATTTGATTCGGGTGCGGATAGAAGCTATATGAGTAGAGATTTTTGTGCTAAATTAAGTTGTCCATTGACGCCTTTGGATAGTAAATTTTTACTCGAATTAGCAAATGGTAAATTAATTTCAGCAGATAATATATGTCGGAATCGAGAAATTAAACTGGTTAGCGAAACATTTAAGATTGATTTGATACCAGTAGAGTTAGGGAGTTTTGATGTGATAATCGGTATGGACTGGTTGAAAGAAGTGAAAGCAGAGATCGTTTGTTACAAAAATGCAATTCGCATTATACGAAAAAAAGGAAAACCCTTAATGGTGTACGGAGAAAAGGGCAACACGAAGCTACATCTTATTAGTAATTTGAAGGCACAAAAACTAATAAGAAAAGGTTGCTATGCTGTTCTAGCACACGTCGAGAAAGTACAAACTGAAGAAAAGAGCATCAATGATGTTCCCATTGCAAAAGAATTTCCCGATGTATTTCCGAAAGAATTACCGGGATTACCCCCACATCGATCCGTTGAATTTCAAATAGATCTTGTACCAGGAGCTGCACCAATAGCTCGTGCTCCTTACAGACTCGCACCCAGCGAGATGAAAGAACTGCAAAGCCAATTACAAGAACTTTTAGAGCGTGGTTTCTTTCGACCAAGCACATCACCGTGGGGAGCTCCTGTTTTGTTTGTCAAGAAGAAAGATGGTACATTCAGGTTGTGTATCGACTACCGAGAGTTGAACAAACTTACCATCAAGAACCGCTACCCACTACCGAGAATCGACGACTTATTTGATCAACTACAAGGCTCGTCTGTTTATTCAAAGATTGACTTACGTTCCGGGTATCATCAAATGCGGGTGAAAGAAGATGATATTCCAAAGACTGCTTTCAGAACACGTTACGGTCATTACGAGTTTATGGTCATGCCGTTTGGTTTAACTAATGCACCAGCTGTGTTCATGGACCTTATGAACCGAGTGTGTGGACCATACCTTGACAAGTTTGTCATTGTTTTCATTGATGACATACTTATTTACTCAAAGAATGACCAAGAACACGGTGAACATTTGAGAAAGGTGTTAGAAGTATTGAGGAAGGAAGAATTGTACGCTAAGTTTTCAAAGTGTGCATTTTGGTTGGAAGAAGTTCAATTCCTCGGTCACATAGTGAACAAAGAAGGTATTAAGGTGGATCCGGCAAAGATAGAAACTGTTGAAAAGTGGGAAACCCCGAAAACTCCGAAACACATACGCCAGTTTTTAGGACTAGCTGGTTACTACAGAAGGTTCATCCAAGACTTTTCCAGAATATCAAAACCCTTGACTGCATTAACGCATAAAGGGAAGAAATTTGAATGGAATGATGAACAAGAGAAAGCGTTTCAGTTATTGAAGAAAAAGCTAACTACGGCACCTATATTGTCATTGCCTGAAGGGAATGATGATTTTGTGATTTATTGTGATGCATCAAAGCAAGGTCTCGGTTGTGTATTAATGCAACGAACGAAGGTGATTGCTTATGCGTCTAGACAATTGAAGATTCACGAACAAAATTATACGACGCATGATTTGGAATTAGGCGCGGTTGTTTTTGCATTAAAGACTTGGAGGCACTACTTATATGGGGTCAAAAGTATTATATATACCGACCACAAAAGTCTTCAACACATATTTAATCAGAAACAACTAAATATGAGGCAGCGTAGGTGGATTATATTATTGAATGATTACGACTTTCAGATTCGTTACCACCCGGGGAAGGCAAATGTGGTAGCCGATGCCTTGAGCAGGAAGGACAGAGAACCCATTCGAGTAAAATCTATGAATATAATGATTCATAATAACATTACTACTCAAATAAAGGAGGCGCAACAAGGAGTTTTAAAAGAGGGAAATTTAAAGGATGAAATACCCAAGGGATCGGAGAAGCATCTTAATATTCGGGAAGACGGAACCCGGTATAGGGCTGAAAGGATTTGGGTACCAAAATTTGGATATATGAGAGAAATGGTACTTAGAGAAGCTCATAAAACCAGATACTCAATACATCCTGGAACGGGGAAGATGTACAAGGATCTCAAGAAACATTTTTGGTGGCCGGGTATGAAAGCCGATGTTGCTAAATACGTAGGAGAATGTTTGACGTGTTCTAAGGTCAAAGCTGAGCATCAGAAACCATCAGGTCTACTTCAACAACCCGAAATCCCAGAATGGAAATGGGAAAACATTACCATGGATTTCATCACTAAATTGCCAAGGACTGCAAGTGGTTTTGATACTATTTGGGTAATAGTTGATCGTCTCACCAAATCAGCACACTTCCTGCCAATAAGAGAAGATGACAAGATGGAGAAGTTAGCACGACTGTATTTGAAGGAAGTCGTCTCCAGACATGGAATACCAATCTCTATTATCTCTGATAGGGATGGCAGATTTATTTCAAGATTCTGGCAGACATTACAGCAAGCATTAGGAACTCGTCTAGACATGAGTACTGCCTATCATCCACAAACTGATGGGCAGAGCGAAAGGACGATACAAACACTTGAAGACATGCTACGAGCATGTGTTATTGATTTCGGAAACAGTTGGGATCGACATCTACCGTTAGCAGAATTTTCCTACAACAACAGCTACCATTCAAGCATTGAGATGGCGCCGTTTGAAGCACTTTATGGTAGAAAGTGCAGGTCTCCAATTTGTTGGAGTGAAGTGGGGGATAGACAGATTACGGGTCCGGAGATTATACAAGAAACTACCGAGAAGATCATCCAAATTCAACAACGGTTGAAAACCGCCCAAAGTCGACAAAAGAGCTACGCTGACATTAAAAGAAAAGATATAGAATTTGAAATTGGAGAGATGGTCATGCTTAAAGTTGCACCTTTGAAAGGCGTTGTTCGATTTGGTAAACGAGGGAAATTAATTCCAAGGTATATTGGACCATTCAAGATTATTGATCGTGTCGGACCAGTAGCTTACCGACTAGAGTTACCTCAACAACTCGCGGCTGTACATAACACTTTCCACGTCTCGAATTTAAAGAAATGTTTTGCTAAAGAAGATCTCACTATTCCGTTAGATGAAATCCAAATCAACGAAAAACTTCAATTCATCGAAGAACCCGTCGAAATAATGGATCGTGAGGTTAAAAGACTTAAGCAAAACAAGATACCAATTGTTAAGGTTCGATGGAATGCTCGTAGAGGACCCGAGTTCACCTGGGAGTGTGAAGATCAGATGAAGAAGAAATACCCGCATCTATTTCCAGAAGATTCGTCAACACCTTCAACAGCTTAAAATTTCGGGACGAAATTTATTAAACGGGTAGGTACTGTAGTGACCCGAACTTTTCCATGTTTATATATATTAATTGAGATTGATATTTACATGATTAAATGTTTCCAACATGTTAAGCAATCAAACTTGTTAAGACTTGATTAATTGAAATATGTTTCATATAGACAATTGACCACCCAAGTTGATCGGTGATTCACGAACGTTAAAACTTGTAAAAACTATATGATGACATATATATGGATATATATATATAGTTAACATGATACTATGATAAGAAAACATATCATAAAGTATATTAACAATGAACTACATATGTAAAAACAAGACTACTAACTTAATGATTTTTAAACGAGACATATATGTAACGATTATCGTTGTAAAGACATTTAATGTATATATATCATATTAAGAGATATTCATACATGATAATATCATGATAATATAATAATTTAAAATCTCATTTGATATTATAAACATTGGGTTAACAACATTTAACAAGATCGTTAACCTAAAGGTTTCAAAACAACACTTACATGTAACGACTAACGATGACTTAACGACTCAGTTAAAATGTATATACATGTAGTGTTTTAATATGTATTTATACACTTTTGAAAGACTTCAATACACTTATCAAAATACTTCTACTTAACAAAAATTCTTACAATTACATCCTCGTTCAGTTTCATCAACAATTCTACTCGTATGCACCCGTATTCGTACTCGTACAATACACAGCTTTTAGATGTATGTACTATTGGTATATACACTCCAATGATCAGCTCTTAGCAGCCCATGTGAGTCACCTAACACATGTGGGAACCATCATTTGGCAACTAGCATGAAATATCTCATAAAATTACAAAAATATGAGTAATCATTCATGACTTATTTACATGAAAACAAAATTACATATCCTTTATATCTAATCCATACACCAACGACCAAAAACACCTACAAACACTTTAATTCTTCAATTTTCTTCATCTAATTGATCTCTCTCAAGTTCTATCTTCAAGTTCTAAGTGTTCTTCATAAATTCCAAAAGTTCTAGTTTCATAAAATCAAGAATACTTTCAAGTTTGCTAGCTCACTTCCAATCTTGTAAGGTGATCATCCAACCTCAAGAAATCTTTGTTTCTTACAGTAGGTTATCATTCTAATACAAGGTAATAATCATATTTAAACTTTGGTTCAATTTCTATAACTATAACAATCTTATTTCAAGTGATGATCTTACTTGAACTTGTTTTCGTGTCATGATTCTGCTTCAAGAACTTCGAGCCATCCAAGGATCCATTGAAGCTAGATCCATTTTTCTCTTTTCCAGTAGGTTTATCCAAGGAAATTAAGGTAGTAATGATGTTCATAACATCATTCGATTCATACATATAAAGCTATCTTATTCGAAGGTTTAAACTTGTAATCACTAGAACATAGTTTAGTTAATTCTAAACTTGTTCGCAAACAAAAGTTAATCCTTCTAACTTGACTTTTAAAATCAACTAAACACATGTTCTATATCTATATGATATGCTAACTTAATGATTTAAAACCTGGAAACACGAAAAACACCGTAAAACCGGATTTACGCCGTCGTAGTAACACCGCGGGCTGTTTTGGGTTAGTTAATTAAAAACTATGATAAACTTTGATTTAAAAGTTGTTATTCTGAGAAAATGATTTTTATTATGAACATGAAACTATATCCAAAAATTATGGTTAAACTCAAAGTGGAAGTATGTTTTCTAAAATGGTCATCTAGACGTCGTTCTTTCGACTGAAATGACTACCTTTACAAAAATGACTTGTAACTTATTTTTATGACTATAAACCTATACTTTTTCTGTTTAGATTCATAAAATAGAGTTCAATATGAAACCATAGCAATTTGATTCACTCAAAACGGATTTAAGATGAAGAAGTTATGGGTAAAACAAGATTGGATAATTTTTCTCATTTTAGCTACGTGAAAATTGGTAACAAATCTATTCCAACCATAACTTAATCAACTTGTATTATATATTATGTAATCTTGAGATACCATAGACACGTATACAATGTTTCGACCTATCATGTCGACACATCTATATATATTTCGGAACAACCATAGACACTCTATATGTGAATGTTGGAGTTAGCAATACAGGGTTGAGGTTGATTCCAAAATATATATAGTTTGAGTTGTGATCAATACTGAGATACGTATACACTGGGTCGTGGATTGATTCAAGATAATATTTATCGATTTATTTTTGTACATCTAACTGTGGACAACTAGTTATAGGTTACTAACGAGGACAGCTGACTTAATAAACTTAAAACATCAAAATATATTAAAAGTGTTGTAAATATATTTTGAACATACTTTAATATATATGTATATATTGTTATAGGTTCGTGAATCAACCAGTGGCCAAGTCTTACTTCCCGACGAAGTAAAAAAAAAAATCTGTGAAAGTGAGTTATAGTCCCACTTTTAAAATCTAATATTTTTGGGATGAGAATACATGCAGGTTTTATAAATGATTTACAAAATAGACACAAGTACGTGAAACTACATTCTATGGTTGAATTATCGAAATCGAATATGCCCCTTTTTATTAAGTCTGGTAATCTAAGAATTAGGGAACAGACACCCTAATTGACGCGAATCCTAAAGATAGATCTATCGGGCCCAACAAGCCCCATCCAAAGTACCGGATGTTTTAGTACTTCGAAATTTATATCATATCCGAAGGGTGTCCCGGAATGATGGGGATATTCTTATATATGCATCTTGTTAATGTCGGTTACCAGGTGTTCACCATATGAATGATTTTTATCTCTATGTATGGGATGTGTATTGAAATATGAAATCTTGTGGTCTATTATTATGATTTGATATATATAGGTTAAACCTATAACTCACCAACATTTTTGTTGACGTTTTAAGCATGTTTATTCTCAGGTGATTATTAAGAGCTTCCGCTGTTGCATACTAAAATAAGGACAAGATTTGGAGTCCATGCTTGTATGATATTGTGTAAAAACTGCATTCAAGAAACTTATTTTGTTGTAACATATTTGTATTGTAAACCATTATGTAATGGTCGTGTGTAAACAGGATATTTTAGATTATCATTATTTGATAATCTACGTAAAGCTTTTTAAACCTTTATTGATGAAATAAAGGTTATGGTTTGTTTTAAAATGAATGCAGTCTTTGAAAAACGTCTCATATAGAGGTCAAAACCTCGCAACGAAATCAATTAATATGGAACGTTTTTAATCAATAAGAACGGGACATTTCATAAGGAGAATAAGAAAGATGGCTTAGTTGCTCACAGAAAACAGAATTTGAAAGTGGTACAAGTGGGTTTGAGTAAATATAGCTCATATATTCATATATTCATATATATGTAATATTTATGATCACGGGTTTCTTTGCAATCAAATAATCAAACATAAAGTAATATAAGGATATATATAAACTAATCTAATAATTATAATCATAACATAAATATAAACATGTGATTAAACAGAACTATAATAAGATTCTTTTATATTATTTGAGTAGCTTTTCCCCATTAGTTATTTGTTGGGATTCACAATCTATTTTGTCACTGGCCCAATGTGCACTGCAACAAACAAACTACTTCCCAATCCCAGCCTCAACTCTCCAGAATCCTATGCTTTTATTAATTTATCTAATTTAATTAAATCACATAACACATATACGGAGTATAAATAAATTAATTCTGCTAAAGTGTAGTATTTATTATTATGATCCAACTGTATTGGTTGATTACTAGTGGTTGATGTAAATTTTGTTCTTATCTACCGACACTCTTCACGGGGTGTTCTATCGTGTCCCGTTGATCAATTAGTGGCGGATAAAAGTTATTCAGAAAAATTCCAAATTTTTAAATTAACTATATTTATTTATTTTGGTCATCATAGTATAAAATTCGATCATTAATTCGTTAAATAAAAAAAATTACATCAACTGTCCCTCTCATTTATGGGTGAAATATAAAAAGTTTTAAAAACTTAACAAATAGTTCCTAATTACATTTTTAATAAGCCTATAATTTATCTAACTCATTTTCGGATCACTGTTTATTTTAAAATAATATAAGTTTAATTTTAACTTACTTAATATTGATTGAATGACAATTGAGCGTTATTGTAACCTACAAAATAAATTCAAAACTATATATATATATATATATATATATATATATATATATATATATATATATATATATATATATATATATATATATATATATATATATATATATATATATATATTCAATATACTACATTTACATATATAGATATGGTTTAAATAATAATCATATATATTATTTTATTTTTGCATTGATAGTTCTAACAATTACTTCATTTAATATTTCAATTTGTATTTCTAATTATACTTCTAATTATTATTTATATATATACACACATATCTATTTACAAATAGTTGTTCGTGAATCGTCGAGAATAGTCGAAGGTCAATTGAATATATGAAACAGTTCAAAAATTTTGAGACTCAACATTACATACTTTGCTTATCGTTTCGAAATAATTTAAAGATTAAGTTTAAATTTGGTCGAAAATCTCCGGGTCGTCACAACTATTTACAACCATCATCATCGAAACCCTTCAACACCACCTTGTAAACAACCCATATCACCTTTTCACTTAGAAAGCACACACGTTTCTTTGTTCTGGTTTATCCGCCACCCAAAAATCCACCACCAAGAACCACCTTAATCTCTCATTTCTTTTTCCCTCTCTTCTCCATATTAACCGCCATAAAACTCGCCATCTTTTTCGTTAGTTACTACTGCACCTGCTATGATTTTGTTACTATCAAATGACCACCAACGAACAACCAAAATCGCTACCACAACTCAAATCATCAACGACCTGCTGCTGTACTAGTTATGTTTATGTTTTGTTCAACCAACCATCAAAGTCACCACTAAGTCATCACTATCTTCATTATATCAACCAACGAAGATCACCATGTCCAACCACCATTCGAACATCACAACAATCACGATAACATCTTCCTGTCGTTGCTATACAGCTGCTACTAATCATTTTCTGTTACAGCAGGCCACCAACCTTCACCCTACCCCCACCTCTCTCTCGCTCCCTCTCGTTCTTTCATGTTATGTACTTTTACGTAAAACCATCACCTTCAACCAAAGCAAACCACTATGACTATTGATCACCTCCTTTCTTTAAAAGCCTGCAATCAAGTTGTACTGCTACTGCCGTTTATATCTTTCTCTTCCTTCCAAAACTTTGATCGAACAAAGGTATATGAAATTCATGATTAAAATAAGATAATACGTAAGATAATTGAAGGAATTTAAAAAGGTCAATGACTTCCACCTCCTTTGTGCTTTATAACCGACAATCCAATTACAATTAACCCCACTTGTTGAAATTGTGATTAAAGCTTAAAGAAAGGATGATTGGAGCAAATATACTTGTCGGTTACCTTTTCCTATATTTTTTAATAAAAAAAATAGAAGCCTAGTGGACTTAGGAATCGTGGATTGGGTTGTAATATTTCTTTGGGCTGAATCATTATTGGACTGCTTATCTGAATAACCCGATACACGTGTATTACTTGATATATTTGACCCGTGAACCTATCTTGGTTGGGCCGTATGATATAGGTAATGGTTAAGTATGATGGCGATGATATAGGTATGATGAATGATGTCGTGATATATAATGATAACGAAGTTAACGTGATGCCGTATGATATAGATGATGATGGAAGAATGATTATGATAAATGATACATGATAATGTCGTGAATGATGATATCATCATCTATAGGGTTGGAAAAGGATGATAATAGATATTGGATGATGAAGAAGTAATGTTAATGAAATAAGAATGATGATGAAACGGTGATGGTACGATGATCATGATATGATCATAATTTTATGTGACACGTGATGATGATGATGATGATTAAGATGATGTATGATGTTGATAATGATACTAAGTGATGAGATAATTATATCACAAGAAACAATCGATGATTAGGAAGCGGGTAAGATGATTAGGATAAGGATAAGGTGTTAATAATTAAGATAATATGATCATAATAATAATAGGGTAATGATGATGATCCATGATTATGATAATTGTAATGAGTCAAAATGATGATGACAAACGGTTAAGATATTGATGATCATTAAAAATGATCGTGCGGTGATGTTTTATGTTGATGAACTGAAGACGGTTAGGTTATTATCGGGTTAGCGGGATGTCGCGGGTTCAAACCCGTACTTTGACATTATTTTTAGGGCTACTTCCTTAAGGTAGTTATTTATCTAATTATTATTATTATTATTATTATTATTATTATTATTATTATTATTATTATTATTATTATTATTATTAATTATTAAAATTATTATTAAAAATATCATTAATATTATTATTAGTATCATTTTTATTAAAAACTATCATTTATATTAAAAGTATCATCATTACTATTATTATTATTATTAGAAAGATTATCATATTTATCAAAAATTATTATCATTATTATTATTTTGAAATTAATGATATTATTTTCATATTATCAATATTATTATCATAATAACTATTATTATTATTATTGTAAAATAAAACAACTTTTAATTATTATTATTATCAATATTATTTTGTCAAATAACTATTAGTTATATAAAACTATATTTACTACATATAACATAACCATGTTAATATTTTAATGATAAATATTAATAAATGTAACTTATTAGGGTTTTAATGAAACACTTAATTAAAATAACAATTATATCACTATTAATATGTAAATTCGTTTGATTACAATTATATGTGTTAATATATATATAAATGATATAGGTTCGTGAATTCAAGGTCAACCCTACACTTGTTAAATGACGTCATATGTATTTTTACTACAAAATACAGTATGGTGAGTTTCATTTGCTCCCTTTTTAATTGCTTTACAATATATATTTTTGGGCTGAGAATACATGCGCTGCTTTTATAAATGTTTACAAAATAGACACAAGTACTTAAAAATATATTCTACGTTGAGTTGTACCACTGGCATATTTCCCTGTAGCTTGGTAACTACTATTTACATGGGTATTGTAAACGCGAATCCTGTTGATAGATCTATCGGGCCTGACAACCCCAACCGAACTGGACGACCAGTATTCAACGGTTGCACAATACTTCGTTTCGTAACTACACTTGGTATGGTGTAGTGAGATTTCATAATAAAGGGAATATGCGACGTTGATTAAATGTTAAGTATGGTTACCAAGTGCTCAACCACTTAGAATGTTTTACATACACTTGCGAGTGTATTATGTTTATGATTATGAAATCTTGTGGTCTATTAAAATATTGAAATGATTGTTATGATAAACCTATGAACTCACCAACCTTTTGGTTGACACTTTTAAGCATGTTTATTCTCAGGTACGAATTAAGTCTTCCGCTGTACATAAGCTCATTTTAAGGACATTACTTGGAGTCGATCATCACAATGGGACTAAATGTTGATGACTTCATCCAGGTGGATAAGGACGGGTCCTCACAATTCGTCCTTATGGATTAGGACGGGTCGCTTCACATAAAGCCCTAATGTATGCAACTGCATACAGTAAGTTTTAACTTAGATAAAAAAGAATAGCATGATTATGGTTAGTCTATGATCAACACATAAAAAGTCAACAAAAGACTTCTACTGATTTACCGCGAAATGCTAATGTGTGCAAGTGTATAGAATCCTTTGCGTAAGCTCAATGTAGACTACAGAGTAACTTAATGTATGCAACTACAAATAGTTGATTTTAGCTCAATGAAAGCAGCATACATCAGACTTTCAATTAAGTCAATAAAGCCAATAAAATGTTGACTAAAAAGTTAGCATACTTAAATGAAATCAAAAAACTCATCAAACTTTAAAGCCAGCAAACTTTCTGCATATAAAGCCAATAAAGTCAGCAAACTCAATAAAATGCATATAACATCAGTCAAAGACAATACAATTGCATATGAAGTCAATAAAGTCAGTCAAACTCAATACAATGTACATAACATCAATCAAACTCAATACAATGTACAACGGTACTTTTTAAGCTATAATGTCAACAAAGTCAACGGAAACAACACTTTTTATTCTATAAAGTCGACAGAGCAAAAATTAAAGATTGTAGAGAGTTTTTATACTATCATCCACAATAATCATCACATAAAGTTTGACTGATACAATTGCATATAAAGTCGATCAAATTCAATAATCATCGTATAAAATCAGTCAAAATCATCATATAGAGTTTTAATACTATCATCCACCATAATTAGCATATAAAGTCAGTGAAACTCAAAATGGTCAACTGATATATGCATGCTAGCAAGCATTTAGGCATATATAAGTGTGTATCAGAAGGTAACATATTAGTAAGGAATAAAAAAGGAAAGACAAATAATACCTGAGCGAAGAGGGCCAAAAGATTTTCTTTAATCTGCTAGCTGGTGTAGTTTTTGACTTCCATATTAAATATTCATGACGCGATATCTGCTAGGTCAGCCATAGTCAAATACGTGTACCGTCGCATGAACCTCCCTAATTTTGGCCATTTAGGGTTGCATGTGAATGTAATAAAGAACCGTGGGTTACCATACATGTGGTATATCGCTAATGCATCAAGGCATAAAATGAATCAGTGAAACCTATACCACTCGCACCACTCGCAGTCAAACTAAAATACGACGTCTAAGACACTTGACCACAATGTCAATCAATTTAGCCGATACAATAAAAACGCACGAATTGTGAATAAGAGCAGAAGACATACAACGGCGATACTCTAACGGATATTCAATCATCTGTTCAACAGACACGTCCTTCAAACCATCAAATGCAGTAAGACAATTGACTAAAAAAATTATAAACGAAGTACAACTAACACTAAAAGAATAAGAATCCATCATAGTCAATAGCCTTACCTAAGACAGTTGCATTAGTAACCGGGTCTGAATTACCAACAGGAACCGAACCAAGACCAATAGTATAGCTCGAAAAAGTATCGCGACATGTATGATTATGATAGTCTTCCACATTGTCACTCATAATATCATCATGCATACCACTTCCACTCCCAGATGCATCGTGAAACACAACACCTGTATTTATACAAAGGTTTTAGGACGTTCATTACTGGTCATTAAACTAATATAGACAAACACAACAAACCGATAACAACATTATGATCCCAACCCCCCCCCCCCTCCCCCCCTAATAAAAGATCCCATGGACCAAAAAAGACACTTAAAACTACTTAAAACGAAATCATCCAAATACGCAAGTAGCAAACCAACAACAATGTGTACAACAATAATGAAGATAAACAATCGCATACTACAATCTACTACAGGTAAGGTACGAAAAAACCAAGAAAAGAAAAAAAAAAGGGTACCCTGCAAATATACAAGCAGATAGCAGTAGAAACCTTGAACACCCAAATAAACAACCTGTGAAAGCGAAAATAAACCTTGAGACCGATTGTCAAATAAACTTAAAAACCCAGTAGCAATCAAAGACATTATGCATCTAGAAGGATCAATTGATCAAAGATAACATACAAAAACCCTACATACAGTAAGAACGCAATAAAGTGGAAGAACGCAAGAAACAGCGGAGCAAAGTCGTTGAAGACGAAAAAATAGAACATCATTTTTTTAACTCTTGGATCATATTGTAGAGTTCTTTCCTTTCATTCTCTCCTTCACTGAATTACTGGTCTTCAAATTGTTTAACATGATTATCAACTATTAAATAAGTGAACATAAATCACTTATTCCAGGTCTTGGGTTAGCTCGACCAACCGACCAATTTTGACTTGTACATCACTGCTCATTTACCTGACAAGCCCAGTTTACTATACATAAGCCTAGAAGAAGAAAAAAAGGAATATGTATAAAATTATGACAACCATTGAAATGACCTGCCTATTTTACTCTACATAAGATCATTTACCTGACCCGCCCATTTTACTTTACATAAGCCTATAAAAAAAAAGGAATGTGTATCCAATTTTCATGGAATTCACTCAATTTATGAATAATTTGCCAATGTATCAAAAATGTAAAACCGTTAAAACAACATATAAGTTAAAATAACATTAGTGACATAACATAACAAACATGATTTGAGTAATGATTGTAGACAAAGGTTACCGCAAAACAAAAGTTTATAAGTTGTGTCCAAAGTGATGAAACTAAAAATAACCGATTTTTCAAATCAAAATAAAAAATCAAACATTGATGTTTCAAATCTTAAGAAAACCTAGAAAAGTTACAAAAAAAGATTTGTCCTTAAATATCTGCAAATTCAAATAAAGATTTAACAATCTGACACACAATTTACATTATTTTATTATCCCATAACATTAGTAGCGATCGATGTAAATGAGGTAATAGTACATGTGTCACAAATGTTTCAAAATTATTGGACTAGACTATAGATACCTTGTGACTAATTACAACCAAGAACAGATAGAGCAATATGAATGTAGGTGCATTACGTTAGTCTACAAGTTCATTATTGTAGACGGTGTGTAATAGTCTATGGGATAATATGCTTTAACGTTTAGTTTACACATCGGGAGTGCAACCGCACGGATGCAGGTATGCATACGTACGACTCCATTGGGCAACTGCAAGATTGCAAGCTGCAACCGCGCGGTTACACGTGCTGAATGTATATAGAGGCCAATTCGGGTTCATTGTTAGGGTTACGTATCCTAAACCTCTCTAAGTGTCATAATTGAATCCCTGGTCGTCTAGCACTCTTGAGGGTTGATCTTAATCATCCTAAAGTCGATTAACAACTTAAGATCATTGTTTGTTTAGTTGTTTTTGATATAAAACCCAATATCGAGTTATTCCGCACTCGATATTGAAGATTAGATAGTTTAATCCTGTTCACACGATCCTACAAGTGGTATCAGAGCTGTAGGTGTGATTAATCGATCGGATTTTGTGTCAAAATCATTCTTAGAAGTGTGGATTTGGTGTTTTTGTGAAGAAATCACCAAATCTTAAATTTTTACGTGTTAATCAGTGTTTTTGTTAGTAATAGGTATTAATCTGGTCAAAATAATTGTTTTGGACGTAACAGAATCAAGCTTTTTGATCCAGATCAAGTGCTAGACCCCTTCTAAGCCAAAACCATAATTTTGGTGCAGTTTTCTGCCCAGAATTCACCAAGAACACAACTGTACGGTTACACACTGCAACTGTACGAATAAATCACCCAGTTACTGCAACCGTACAGATACATCTTTGCATCCGTGTAAATCCAACCCATTTAACCTACAACCGTGTGACTTTGCAACCGTACGAATACATCTTGTACTCGTTCGGATACATACTACAACCGTATAATTCCAACCAGGTTACACCAGCATCCGTGTAACCTTGCAACCGTGTTTGTGCATCCATGTTAGACCTGCAACCGTGTTGTTTTGGTGCATCCATGTATTGCAACCATACAGTTACAATGTCAGATCAAGTTGATACTTTCAAAACACAATCCACTTTCGTTAGTGCCTCTTCGTCGGGTCTATATAAATTACTTCAAACTAAAAATGAGATAGGAAGTTCGTATCGAGTACCCAAGCTTGAATCTCTTGATGACTATGCTGAACGGAAACCTAGGTTCTTAATATCGCTAAACGGAATGGATTCTAGACTTTATAACAGTTTGAAGATCGAATATAAGTTCCTCTCAAGGATCATGATGAACCAAAGACTCCTATGGAACTTTCATCTCAAGAAAGAGGGGACTATAATTTAGAGTGTAAGGCTTTCAGTCATCTTACATAGGCTCTCTCAAAGGAAATTTTTCATCAGTTTGAGATGTATACGACAACTTATGGAGTTTGGAATGCTATTGAGAGTGGCGTTGAGGATAGTGCTGAATATAGAAAGACTAAGGGTAAAGTGTTGAAGAAGGAATGGAAAAACTTTGCGGTTCAGCCTGATGAAACTTTAGAGGCTGCTGTTGCTAGGTGCCGTCCCTTGTTGACTGAACTAAAGAGGTTTGATATTCCCTTCACAAATAAGAAGATCATACAATGTTTTCTTGAGGGTTTTCCTATTAAGTGGGATCTAATCGTGCATCAAATTGAGCAATCTTGTGTGATTTTGGATAATTCTTTTAGCAGTTTTGTTACTAAGTTGCAGGCTAAGGAACTCGAATTGTAGGAAAGTTTGAAAAGATTAGAAGTGGTTCAAAACCCTGTTGTTTACAAAGCTCCAGCTATTGGTTCTACCAACAAGAAACATGCACCTCTTCAGACAACTTTCACTTCCAACCATCAGAAATTGACATCTAGCAATGTTACTCCAGCTCCCTAATGTGTTCTTCATCACACAATTTCGAGCAAAGATGAGTGTTCTGATGTTCTCAAAACTAATAACATTTGTTTGCGTACTATTCAAGGGGTTGAGGAGGATATCGCATTAGTTGCTATGGTCATGAACTCATATAACGATTTGTTGAATGGACATATTAGGAAAGTCACTTAGAACAAGAGGATTATGATCAGATTGACGAGAATGAAATGGAGAAGATGGACATCCTCTCGGCCATGGGTAGTGTGATTCCTATGGCTAAGAGGTATTTGTAGAAAACTGGTGAGAAGAATCTGGGTGTCAATAAGAACACCAAGTTTGGCTTTGATATAAATAAAGTGAGATGTCACAATTGTAATGAGTTGGGTCATTTCAAGAGAAACTATAGTAAGTCGAAGTAGCTAGGTTTTCATAATCCATTTCACAATTAGAATCGAGAACCTAAAGCCAAGATCAACATACCAATTGTAGAAGAGTCTTCCAAAGCCTTAGTTTCAACATATGAAGATGAAGTGTATAACAGGTCTATTGATGTGACTGATACTTATGATCATCATGCTAATGTTGTGAGAGTTCGGATGACTGAGGAAGAGATTGAGAAAGAGAAAGCTGAGAGAGAAAATATGGGATGTGTTGGACGAGACAAGTTTTGCAAATGTCTTGGATGCAAAATGGAAGAAAGATTGACCGAGTGTGGTACTGGGCTAATTACTTGCGTTGAGGGATTGTGAACAAAAAGGTGGAAGAAAAGTTTAAGTGAGTCATTCACAATTATGGGGACGTATGGACGGACATTGAGTCTTCATCCTCAGACGACGAATCTTGGAAGTCTTATGAGAATGATGGTGAGTTTTCTGGAAGCTATTATGGTATTGATGGTGTTATGACTGGTAATGTTGCTGAGAAGGTTATTGTGGTAAAGATGGGTAATTTGAAGATTGGGTCAGATAGCTCGAGTTCAGAATTAGAATCAGAATCCGAATCAGAGTCTGGTCAAGTTGAGGAGAAAGTCACACGTCTCTATGCTTTTATGGTAGATTTTTCTAACAAAGCAAATGTACAATCAGAAACTAATACTGTTTATGAAATTTATGTTAGTTTTGATTTGAAACTTAAAGAACTTAGATAATTTGTAAAGGCATTTACTAAATGTGTTACACTAGAAGAACATGTTAAGAAGTTGACTGAGATTTGCCTAAATTGTAATAACTGTACTGCCTTAGAACAGGAAATTGAATTACTTAAGAAAGGTAACGAGACACTTAAGAGACAGTATGAGGATAACATGTTCTATAGGAAGAGGGAGAAAGAGTTTAGGGAGATCATTAAATCTCTAAAGGACCAGGTGACTGATTTGAAGTCTAATGTGCTCTTGAACACTCAGACCATAATGAGGCAGATTGCTGAGATAGATAACCTTAAGAGATAAAAGGAATCCTTTAGGATTAGTTTTGAAACTAAAAGAGATAAGGCATATATCTCTAAGAGGTCTGCATTTGTGTTAGAGTATTGTTAGAATGTATGAGGCAAAGAAACTAGTAATGACTATAAACAATATTCTCCACCGTTTGAGCATGATTATAGCTTCTCACTACCAGAGAAACAGTTTAGTGAGGATTTTGTTCAGATTCAACCCGTTGTGACTGAACAGCATAAGGTTAAAGGGGTAGATAAACCCGAGGCTTCTAAAGGAGGGGTAGAAAAGACTGAAAAGGTAGAGAAACCTAAACCCAAGCCAATAACTATTTTGAAGAACCACGCTAATCAGAGACCAATCAGAATTAGGAACCGATCCCCAATTAAATTTGTTAAAGGTCCTAGTTTTGAAGAGGATGATTTCTTGAGACTCGCGTGTAATTCACCACCAAAGTATGTTCCTCAACCAAAAAGGTCTCCGGTTAAGACTCCTGAAAGATCGCCTGTGAACAGGAGGTCTCCACCCAGACCTCAACGACCTAGATCCCTACCTGCATATAAACCTAGGTTAGGCTCTTACTCTAGGGACGATAGTGTAGAAACTACTCGTTCATGTTTTATTTGTGGGATGGGAGGTAATAGAGTGATTAACTGTCTGAAAAAGCTCATAGCACCTAGGAGGAGAAATGAGCTGAGTCTGTGATGCCCCGTACAAAACCATCGTGTACGAATCATCAATAACAGGATCATTACAAGGTCAAATACTATATGCGGTTTCAAAAGAAGTTTGCATTCATGAATAAAGGTGATGTCTTAACCAACATCAAATATCTTACAACAAAAGTATGCTTCAATGAACAGAAGCAATTAATAATAGTACGTGACCCAATGGTCATTACAAATCATTGTTCCAAAAGGTAACATAGTTTGAATGCAAATAAAACGTTTCATGCGGTGACAACTCTAACAAGCGCAGTGGGTGTCTACAAGGCATGACTAGTACAACAGCGGAAGTAAGCAACCTTAAGCACCTGAGAAAAACATGCTTAAAAACGTCAACACAAAGGTTGGTGAGCTATAGTTTAAGTATAACAGTATGTAAGGTAGGCCACGAGATTTCAGTGCTTCAACAGCGTTTCAAAACAGTATGAAAAGTATATGTTTAACCGTGGGCACTTGTTAACTAACTTAACGTTTATCACCCCCTAAAAGTACACTTGGCGAGTGCGTATGTTTACAAAGTATTAAAGACCCGTTAAATGCTAGCGCTACTAGCCCGAGTGGGGATGTCAAATCATATGGATCCATATCTAAGATTCGCGTTCACCGGTTTAAAAACCAATGACTAAACGTTACCGAGCTAAGGGGAAAGTTTATGCCGTTGTATAACCCACACATATATAAAGTTTAAGTACTCATGCCTAGTATGTAAAACGTAAAATGCGCATGTATTCTCAGTTCCCAAAATAGTTAAAGTAAAAAGGGATGCTATAACTCACAGTGTAAAGTAGTAGTAAAGTTGACTCGGGAAAAAGTAAGCAAGTATGTAGGTCCGGAAAGTCCTCAACCTAAGTCAAAAGTTACTAAGTCAGTAAATTGTCCCAATAGGATTAAATGTATGTAAATTAGGTCTTAAGTATCATCATCATTCATCATCAAACAAAAAGTATAAAGTAAGTTTCATTCTAGAAAAGAGTTTAAAACAAAGGCTGAATTCGATCAGTCGCCACGGCCTCTATACAAACTGAATTGAGGTGGGACTAGTGGCCATGGCTCCATATATGAGTCCTTTAGTTGCTGTAAAAATTCCAGAACCAAAATCGTCTTCGTTTGACCGTGGCTGCTGTTTAAGTGCGAGTAGGTCAGAACTTTCAGCACAACGTTAAAAGGACATAGTGATGTTCGGAGGGACATAGATCCTAAACCGTAACTCAGATTAAGACGAGTCTTAAACGAAAAATTATCTACTCGAACAGAGATAACTGAAAATCAACTTTACAGTAGCCCAGGTATTCTTATCAGACTCGGAAAATAGTAGGTTTATTGTTCCGGTGGGTTCTTGATGCTCGATGCTCATCACGGTTCTCATCCTTGATGCATATAACTTCAAGTGTACAACTCGTTGATATGTTTGCATATCAAGTTTTGACCATAATAACACAAGTGTAAGTCTAAGATAAGTAGCACAATTCAATTAAGTGTTGCAAGTAGTTTGATGAACCAAAGTTACATCAACATCTTAGATCCGACACATACATGAACTCTAAAAGTAATATTAAGCTACAAACTTGAAAGTAAACTAAATAATCAAGATCTTAAGTTTTAGAACATAGTTCTTAGTTAGATCTTCAAGATCCAAGACCCAAAAGTCTAGATCTAAAGTTACTAGGTTAAATCCTAAGTCATAACTGTCAAGACCCATCCTAATCCATCCAGACGAAGTCCATATCGATTATAAATGATTCACAACAGTTGATTACATTGCGAGGTACTTTAACTCTATATGATACATTTTACAAACATTGCATTCGTTTTTGAAATGACAATCTTTCATTTCAACGAAAGTTGACAGCATGCATACTATTTCATAATATATCTTAACTATAATCGACTTAATAATACTCTTGATGATCTCAACGACTCGAATGCAACGTCTTTTGAAATATGTCATGAATGACTCCAAGTAATATCTCTAAAATGAGCAAATGCACAGCGAAAGATTTCTTTCATACCTGAGAATAAACATGCTTTAAAGTGTCAACCAAAAGGTTGGTGAGTTCATTATTTTAACATAAATAATCATTTCATTCATTTTAATAGACCACAAGATTTTCATTTCTCATAAATATACGTCCCATGCATAGAGACAAAAATATCATTCATATGGATTGAACACCCGGTAACCGACATTCACAATATACATATAAGAATATCCCCATCATTCCGGGATCCTCCTTCGGACATGATATAAATTTCGAAGTACTAAAGCATCCGGTACTTTGGATGGGGCTTGTTGGGCCCGATAGATCTATCTTTAAAATTCGCGTCAATTAGGGTGTCTGTTCCCTAATTCTTAGATTACCAGACTAAAAAGGGGCATATTCGGTTTAATAATCCAGCCATAGAATGTAATTTCATTTACTCGTGTCTATTTCATAAAACAGTTATAAAAGCAGCGTATGTATTCTCAGCCTAAAAATATAAAGGGTAAGAAGGTAAATGAAACTCACTATACTGTATTTTGTAGTAAAAATACATATGACGATGTTGAACAATGCAGGGTTGGCCTCGGATTCACGAACCTATATCATTCATATATGTATTAATACATATTCTTGAATTCGAACAAATATTTATATACATATATATATATATATATATATATATATATATATATATATATATATATATATATATATATATATATATATATATATATATATATATATATATATATATATTATATTTAATAAATTTATAGGTTCAATTTATTAATTAAGTATAGTTGATTTTATATATACCTTAGATGAATAATTAATATTTATTATAAACATAATAATATAGTTATGGTAAATATGTTTTTATGTAACTAATATTTATTTGATAAAAGTTATATTAATAATTGTGAGGACCCGTCCTTATCCCCCTGGACGAAGTCATCAACATTTGGTCCCATTACGATGATCGACTCCAAGTAATGTCCTAAAATTAAGCAAATGCACAGCAGAAGACTTAATTCGTACCTGAGAATAAACATGCTTAAAAGTATCAACCAAAAGGTTGGTGAGTTCATAGGCTTATCATGATAATCATTTCAATATATTAATAGACCACAAGATTTCCGTTTATAAATATATGTACACTCGCAAGTGTATAAAAGTATTCTATAAGTTGTAGGCACCCGGTAACAAGCCTTAACATTCATGTTTTACACTCTGAAGTACACTAGATCAGGTGTGTTTAAAATAACCTCGAAGTACTAAAGCATCCCATAGTCAGGATGGGGTGTGTCAGGCCCAATAGATCTATCTTTAGGATTCGCGCCTACCGTACATAGACAAGTAGTTTAATGATACCAAGCTAAGGGTATATTTCTGGTTTAAACCCACGTAGAATTTGTTTTACTACTTGTGCCTATTTCGTAAAACATTTATAAAACAGCGCATGTATTCTCAGCCCAAAAATATATATTGCAAAAGCAATTAAAAAGGGAGCAAATGAAACTCACCATACTGTATTTTGTAGTAAAAATACATATAACATCATTGAACAAGTGTAAGGTTGGCTTCGGAAATCACGAACCTAAATTAATTGTATATTTATTAACACACATAATTGTAATCGTACAAATTTATATATATATATATATATATATATATATATATATATATATATATATATATATATATATATATATATATATATATATATATATATATATATATATAAATTTATTAGTTATATCATTTTTATATTAATAACCTATATGTTTCATATATTCTTTTTATATATTTAAAAAAAAATATTACTTTTGTTATGTTATATATATTAAATATATTTTTTGTATAAATATTGTTTGTTTGATAAAATTATAATATAATATTAGTAATGGTAAAAATACTAATAATGAAAATAAAGTTAGAAATGATACTTAATGATAAAAGTGATAACTTAAATAAAAATGATACATTTAATAAAAATGTTAATTTTTTATAATAATGAATACTAATAACATAATATTTTTTTTTTCTAATAATAATAATAATGATACTAATATTTATATTTCTAATATTTGTATTAACATAATAATAATAATAATAATAATAATAATAATAATTACTAATAACAATAACAATAATAATAATAAGTAATAATAATAATATTAAGTAATAAGAAAACTACCTTAAAGAAGTATCCCTACAAAAATGCCCAAGTCCGGATTTGAACCCGCGACCTCCCGATAACTTCCTTAACCATTTCTGTTTTTTTTCGATGAATATCTCATTTTAAATATAATTAACTTGTTTGTACCTATAGTCTTCTACAAAACCCTATTGTCATTATCTTTATCTAATCTATCTCGCCATCCTCATCGATTACATACCTAATCCCAATACCATCATACGTATATTACACAAACCATCATCAATTATCATGATCATCATGATCATTTTATTGTCATCTTAAATTGTTTTTCGTAAATTCACAGTTTCATAATCACAATCCTAATCTAAATCATAATTTTTATTATTCATCATCATCGTGCCCTACAACATAATCATTTCCTAAACTACCTCCGTATTAATATCATCATCATTTGTACGCATCTATGTCATCCTCATTCTATTGTTTTTCAACATCAAGCATAACTGTCTCGGCCCAATCATTTAATCAATTGTCACGGCCCAATAATCTAAATTAGAACGGCCCAATAGAAAAACAAGGTAGCGGCCCAATCTCATTATGTAATTTAACGGCCCACATTTCACTAGGCAAGTTAACGGCCCAACTAACAAAAATAAAATTCGGTACACAAGTAAATCGATCAAGAACAATTCAGTGGGGTTAGGTAATTGAAGTGGGGCTTCTTATGATTGTTAAATGTAGTTAAAATAGGAGCACATGCACAACAGTTGTAATCAACCTTAACTTTTATCAATCACTTTATCAATTACTTTAAGCATTGCATTAGATCCCGACAAATAAACACATGATTCCACCCATTATACCTCTTCCACTAAAATTATTGTTCTCACATTTAATCAAACTTTCTTGCATTTCTTTATCACCCACACAACTTAATTTATCGAACAAGGAAATAAAGTGTATAGTAGCGCACTGTAGCACCGTAAACCATAAGATAACCATGGTGATGTATGTAGTTTTCGAATGGAACATAGCACGTAAGATAGCAACAGCAAAAAGATAAGTTGCAGTACGTACCATTGAATCATTACGAGTGGTAGTTGTTTCATAGAAGGTTAGGAGAGAGATACATATATATAAAGAGAGAGAGTGAGGTGGTGTATGAGGCGTGAGGTGGTAACAGGTAGCTCATGCCTTCATACTGGCGGATGGTGGTATTAGAATGATAGTTTTCGGTGGAGATGAGAGACAAAGGTGGTGGTGATTGTGAAAAGGGATAGTGGCGGTGTTTGATCATGAGAATGGTGGCGATTATACATGGTTCATGAAAAAAATATATATATAGATAAAGAGTAGAGAGAGATGAGATGGAGAGATATAGAGAGAGGAAGAGGTTGAGATTGAGATTGAGAGATGGTGGCGATGAAAATGATTGTCGCGGTGGTAATCATGGTGATTTGGGTACGTCTTTGATCAGGAACAAGAAAAAAAATATATAGAGGATTGAAGGTTGTAACAAGTAGTGATCGATAGATATTTGTGTATGTTTGTTCTGAATTTTTGGTTGTCAAAACCGAACATAAATATTAAGGTAATAGTTGGTTACGTTCGATACTAGTTACAACAAAAATGAAATATAGTGAACCATGGTGATCATATTGATATGGTGATGTTTAAATGGGTTGTCACATAGGAAGAAAGAAGAAGGAAATAAGGAGAAGGTGATGTTAACAATTTGGTGTAGGGTCTTGTGTGTGTCGATTAATATGCATGTATGTGTATCTCTATGTTATATATAGAGATAAAGTAACTAATATATGATTATATAATGCTCTCTAATTGAAAATTGATTCCTAATATCTTCAATCAATAACAGTAAAGATCAATCAATAATAGTATTTGATGTAATTAGCATCCAGAGGTTTGGAGTATTCAGTGTCGACACCCAATTATATCGTTTCTATTGCGAAACAGTTACGGATAAAATTATTCCTAAAAATCCCAAAATTTTAAATTAAATATAATTAATTATTTCTCCCATTAACTGTTTGAAACCTGATCAAAAAGGTTCGAAAATTATTTATTCTTAATATATCTTCTCTCTATATATAAACAGTTCAACAAGTATATATATATATATATATATATATATATATATATATATATATATATATATATATATATATATATATATATATATATATATATATATATTTAATAAATAGATTATAACTTTATATATTTACAAGTAATATTTATTTATTTAATTATATATATCTATATATTTATAAATATAGTTCTCATTACATCACATATTATTTTACATATTTAATTCTAACAATTTAATCATATATTATTCCAAATAATAATTAAAATATATATATTTAAATATACCTGTATCTATTTAAAATTAGTTGTTCGTGAATCGTCGAAAATAGTCGAAGGTCAATTGAATATATGAAACAGTTCAAAATTTTTTAGATCCAACCTAACAGACCTTGCTTATCGTGTTGAAAATACAATATTGTATCGAGAGTTTGGTTTAAAAATAGTCAAAATTTTCCGGGTCGTGACAGTACCCACCCGTTAAAGAAATTTTGTCCCGAAATTTGAGTGAGGTCGTCATGGCTAACAATAAAAATGTTTTCATGACGAATATGAGTTGATAAATAGTGTTTTATCATTATAGATAAAACGATTCGATTACTCGAAGCGTACGAATGAAGCTATCACAAAATAGTAAAATGAAGTGATTAGAGGTTCGTCTTAACTTCTAACATAGTCACGGTTGATTTCCAGAATTCAAGGAATTTAAAGAAATCTTCTAATCAGAAAGAAAATGGAATAGCATGATTTATTAGCAAACTGTTGGAATTACGGAAGAACAGAAATATCAAAGAAATATTTCCGTGATATGTTTAGAGATTAAGTGTAATGAGAGAGTCATGTAACATGGCACATGATGACGTTATGATCTGTGAATCATCATCACGTTTCATTAGAAATTTAGCATAACTTACTGTAATATAACCACGTTGGCCCGGCGTCATTGTATTATACTAACTCATGCTTCAATTCCCTACACTTCTTCAAAATTCATTCATAATTTCAACTCAAATTTTATAGAAGGATAGAAACTAAAACAGTTTCTTTTATGATGTAACATAGATAGCATGAGGAGATAGATAATTCCGAATGAAGATATTTATGAAGATATCTTCAGAAATATTGAAGATATTTATGACGATATTTTGAAACTTCTAAGATCGAAGGTTGATGAAGAAAATTTTTCCAAAGGATCTAGAATAAGTAAGGAACAAGATATTCGTTTAAAGGTTTCAGCAGATACTGAATCATCTGGATTCGTTAAGTACAGGTTTAGTGTTTGTGATTTGTCCACAGTCTCCTTCATTGTTTGCTCAATTCATTTTCCAGTACCAAATTTTTTTATCGAGCGTTCCTAACACTCCTTCTTTATCATCAACTTTTGGCCATTAAGACCATCTACAACATGCTGCTTCGTCGGCTTTTTCAAAGTTAATAGATCTGGATCATCAGTTATCAAACCGAGGGTTCTCGAGAGAATTGTGTTTTTAGATGATTAAACGCTGATGGTAGTATGGTGGAATATAAAAGATTCTCTGGTAACAATAAATAAGCACGTACATATTCCGAGGTTATAATAAGGTTGTTTCGGATGAAAAGTCAGAGTTGACTTGCTGGAGCTGTGACAAAATTTGCTACTTTGAAAGGGATTACCAAATTATTTTGGGTAATAATAACACTAAAGGAATTAGCACAGCTACGTGTTAAACGTTTACTCAGTTTCCGAGAGTTTTTCAGATGCATAACTATATGCATCAATCTTTTCTTCCGTAGATGAAGTGCGGCTGGTTCATCCTCTCGATCGAGGTGTTTTCAAGAATCATGAAAGATTTGAACATGGATTGGAATTGTCAAGATTCAAATGAGGTTTAAGAAGAAATCAAATGGCAAACTTAAAAAATTGTTAGTTTCATATGTTATAATCAATATTTTAATTCATTTTAATTGTCCAAAGTTAGTAGTCCAATAGTCCAATAGCTCATATATATAGTTTAATATATAACATTCGAATTAATTAATACATATCGTGACTCGTGTACCGGTCTCAGTATTGATCACAACTCAAACTATATATATATTTTGGAATCAACCTCAACCCTGTATAGCTAACTCCGTCATTTGCATATAGAGTGTCTATGGTTGTTCCAAGATAAATATATAGATGGGTCAATATGATATGTCAAAACCTTGTAAACGTGTCCCGTTATTTAAAGTGCGTAAAATAAATACAGAAATTAAATAACGATAAATAAAATTGCGAGAATGTAAATTGCGATAATTAAATTGCGATAAATAAAATGTAACCAGTTAGCTAGGAACAGTTAGCGTGGATTCTTAACAATATTTCAATTAGTTTGTTCGTTTGTTTCAAACAAATTTTACTTTGTCCGATGTTTTATTCATTATGCCACTTGTTGGATTCTGATAGGTCAAAATCCAAATATGAAATTGAACGAAAATGGATTCTGTGGTGAACGGATACGTATATTTATGGATATAAGTAGGATAGTGACTGACGATTGAATCAGAGTCGAAGAATGTACCGTGTAACTGATTAATGTGATATCTAAATATTCCTCGGGTATTACCTACCTGTTAAAATATTTTCACCATTAACAGTTTGTACAAAATAATTTTAATTACAATCTTTAAGAAAATATACTTGCATATATATTTTCTTCAGATGTAATCATGGATTTAATGAGTCAATAAGATATTAAACTCATTTGATTTATCGTTAATACTAGATTACATAATCTCTAAAACTTTAGAAATTACATAATCGCCATGTCGAGTGAAGATAATCAATGTAGAACGATGTGTAGAACGAAGATAAAGTAGATAGAATGATACGTAGAACGATGATTAGGCTCGAGGTACAGAATGAGATGTTGAGACGTGTGATGTTGAAACTTGGGTTGTTGGTGGTACTGGTGTTGATGTTGGTGGTACTGGTGTTGATGTTGGTGGTACTGTTGGTGCTGGTGATGTTGCTGAAGCTGGTAGGTTCTGCACCATATTTTCCAAAGCTACAACTCGAGCGCAAAATTCGTTGACTTCTTCTATTATTCCGGGATGATTGTCGGTTGGAACGAGCGCATGAATAAGGTTTAGAATTGTGGATAGAATATAATCGTGGCGAGATATTCGGGCAACGAGAGTGAAAATGGTGTTTCGAAAGCCGATAAGTGATTCAGGTTCTTCGCCAAAAGGTGAATTCAGTTGGTGGAAGGGATCGCCTTCTTCGCGCCTTCATTGATTAAATCGACTACGAACTCATTAGATGAATTGGGGATGGCTGATTGATTGATTCATTCCGGTGACGCTGCTTCTAGGGCTGGAGTAGGACTCCATATCCGAATCCGAGAGACTTGATCTAATGGTGAGTTCCATTGCGTACGATTGAATAAAGGATTTTTCGATATGAAATGATTTTCGGATATCGGATGATATTCTAATTATATTCTATACAGAGTACAGAAGATCCCGTAGATTAAGGAGGGAATTAAGGAAACGTGTCAGATAAAGTCTACAGTAACAGATACGCTAAGATATGAATTAACAGATATGCTAAGATATGAATTTATCTGTACACTATCTATCAAATAAGTGCAGGAAGTCGTGTCTAGACTTAGGAATGATAAGCAGGTAATTTTCTACTAGGAATGATAAACAATACTTATAATATGCAGCTAAGGTCGAAGTCCAGACTTGCTAATGCATCCTAACAACTATCAGTTAGACATACTAATGCAAGACCTGTTTCGCTAGGACCAACGCTCTGATACCACCTGTGAGGACCCGTCCTTATCCCCCTGGACGAAGTCATCAACATTTGGTCCCATTACGATGATCGACTCCAAGTAATGTCCTTAAATTGAGCAAATGCACAGCGGAAGACTTAATTCGTACCTGAGAATAAACATGCTTAAAAGTGTCAACCAAAAGGTTGGTGAGTTCATAGGTTTATCATGATAATCATTTCAATATATTAATAGACCACAAGATTTCCGTTTATAAATATATGTACACTCGCAAGTGTATAAAAGTATTCTATAAGTTGTAGGCACCCGGTAACAAGCCTTAACGTTCATGTTTTACCCTCTGAAGTACACTAGATCAGGTGTGTTTAAAATAACCTCGAAGTACTAAAGCTTAATCCAGTTCTAATCCTTGATATTTTCCTAATTATCATTTCTGTCATCCTTCTTTTCAATCTTCCATCAGAAAAATCTGTTTACTATTACTATTACCTTGAGGTGATGCTATTCTTAATTCTACCGTGTCTTTATATTGCTATTCGTATTAATATCCACGGTTCGTAACCTCCTTGTTATTATTGGGCTTTATATCTTCCCTTATACTTCGAAGTCCTTGCTTCTGTTTCCTATAATCATTGTCATCCCCAGTTAATACTCCCTCCTATTTGCTGCGATTTATACTCGAATTTTCTATTTCAGAGCTTTGTCCCTTCGTTTCTTCTTCTTGCGATTGGGCATCTCTTGTAATGGTCCAAAATTCGTAGATGTAAGTTTCAGAATGAACATTGTCAACGTCCTAAGAAAGAAATGGTAATAGCACAATTTGACTTGTCAAATTACCAGAATTCAAGGAAAGATAGGACTATCAAGAACAATTTTTTTTATAGATTAGACAGAACGTAAGAGTCGTGCAACATGGTGTAGTGACCCGAACTTTTCCATGTTTATATATATTAATTGAGATTGATATTTACATGATTAAATGTTTCCAACATGTTAAGCAATCAAACTTGTTAAGACTTGATTAATTGAAATATGTTTCATATAGACAATTGACCACCCAAGTTGATCGGTGATTCACGAACGTTAAAACTTGTAAAAACTATATGATGTCATATATATGGATATATATATATAGTTAACATGATACTATGATAAGAAAACGTATCATAAAGTATATTAACAATGAACTACATATGTAAAAACAAGACTACTAACTTAATGATTTTTAAACGAGACATATATGTAACGATTATCGTTGTAAAGACATTTAATGTATATATATCATATTAAGAGATATTCATACATGATAATATCATGATAATATAATAATTTAAAATCTCATTTGATATTATAAACATTGGGTTAACAACATTTAACAAGATCGTTAACCTAAAGGTTTCAAAACAACACTTACATGTAACGACTAACGATGACTTAACGACTCAGTTAAAATGTATATACATGTAGTGTTTTAATATGTATTTATACACTTTTGAAAGACTTCAATACACTTATCAAAATACTTCTACTTAACAAAAATGCTTACAATTACATCCTCGTTCAGTTTCATCAACAATTCTACTCGTATGCACCCGTATTCGTACTCGTACAATACACAGCTTTTAGATGTATGTACTATTGGTATATACACTCCAATGATCAGCTCTTAGCAGCCCATGTGAGTCACCTAACACATGTGGGAACCATCATTTGGCAACTAGCATGAAATATCTCATAAAATTACAAAAATATGAGTAATCATTCATGACTTATTTACATGAAAACAAAATTACATATCCTTTATATCTAATCCATACACCAACGACCAAAAACACCTACAAACACTTTCATTCTTCAATTTTATTCATCTAATTGATCTCTCTCAAGTTCTATCTTCAAGTTCTAAGTGTTCTTCATAAATTCCAAAAGTTCTAGTTTCATAAAATCAAGAATACTTTCAAGTTTGCTAGCTCACTTCCAATCTTGTAAGGTGATCATCCAACCTCAAGAAATCTTTGTTTCTTACAGTAGGTTATCATTCTAATACAAGGTAATAATCATATTCAAACTTTGGTTCAATTTCTATAACTATAACAATCTTATTTCAAGTGATGATCTTACTTGAACTTGTTTTCGTGTCATGATTCTGCTTCAAGAACTTCGAGCCATCCAAGGATCCATTGAAGCTAGATCCATTTTTCTCTTTTCCAGTAGGTTTATCCAAGGAAATTAAGGTAGTAATGATGTTCATAACATCATTCGATTCATACATATAAAGCTATCTTATTCGAAGGTTTAAACTTGTAATCACTAGAACATAGTTTAGTTAATTTTAAACTTGTTCGCAAACAAAAGTTAATCCTTCTAACTTGACTTTTAAAATCAACTAAACACATGTTCTATATCTATATGATATGCTAACTTAATGATTTAAAACCTGGAAACACGAAAAACACCGTAAAACCGGATTTACGCCGTCGTAGTAACACCGCGGGCTGTTTTGGGTTAGTTAATTAAAAACTATGATAAACTTTGATTTAAAAGTTGTTATTCTGAGAAAATGATTTTTATTATGAACATGAAACTATATCCAAAAATTATGGTTAAACTCAAAGTGGAAGTATGTTTTCTAAAATGGTCATCTAGACGTCGTTCTTTCGACTGAAATGACTACCTTTACAAAAACGACTTGTAACTTATTTTTCCGACTATAAACCTATACTTTTCTGTTTATATTCATAAAATAGAGTTCAATATGAAACCATAGCAATTTGATTCACTCAAAACGGATTTAAAATGAAGAAGTTATGGGTAAAACAAGATTGGATAATTTTTCTCATTTTAGCTACGTGAAAATTGGTTACAAATCTATTCCAACCATAACTTAATCAACTTGTATTGTATATTATGTAATCTTGAGATACCATAGACACGTATACAATGTTTCGACCTATCATGTCGACACATCTATATATATTTCGGAACAACCATAGACACTCTATATGTGAATGTTGGAGTTAGCTATACAGGGTTGAGGTTGATTCCAAAATATATATAGTTTGAGTTGTAATCAATACTGAGATACGTATACACTGGGTCGTGGATTGATTCAAGATAATATTTATCGATTTATTTCTGTACATCTAACTGTGGACAACTAGTTGTAGGTTACTAACGAGGACAGCTGACTTAATAAACTTAAAACATCAAAATATATTAAAAGTGTTGTAAATATATTTTGAACATACTTTAATATATATGTATATATTGTTATAGGTTCGTGAATCAACAGTGGCCAAGTCTTACTTCCCGACGAAGTAAAAATCTGTGAAAGTGAGTTATAGTCCCACTTTTAAAATCTAATATTTTTGGGATGAGAATACATGCAGGTTTTATAAATGATTTACAAAATAGACACAAGTACGTGAAACTACATTCTATGGTTGAATTATCGAAATCGAATATGCCCCTTTTTATTAAGTCTGGTAATCTAAGAATTAGGGAACAGACACCCTAATTGACGCGAATCCTAAAGATAGATCTATTGGGCCTAACAAACCCCATCCAAAGTACCGGATGCTTTAGTACTTCGAAATTTATATCATATCCGAAGGGTGTCCCGGAATGATGGGGATATTCTTATATATGCATCTTGTTATTGTCGGTTACCAGGTGTTCACCATATGAATGATTTTTATCTCTATGTATGGGATGTGTATTAAAATATGAAATCTTGTGGTCTATTGTTACGATTTGATATATATAGGTTAAACCTATAACTCACCAACATTTTTGTTGACGTTTAAAGCATGTTTATTCTCAGGTGAATATTAAGAGCTTCCGCTGTTGCATACTAAAATAAGGACAAGATTTGGAGTCCATGTTTGTATGATATTGTGTAAAAACTGCATTCAAGAAACTGATTTCGATGTAACATAATTGTATTGTAAACCATTATGTAATGGTCGTGTGTAAACAGGATATTTTAGATTATCATTATTTGATAATCTACGTAAAGCTTTTTAAACCTTTATTTATGAAATAAAGGTTATGGTTTGTTTTAAAAATGAATGCAGTCTTTGAAAAACGTCTCATATAGAGGTCAAAACCTCGCAACGAAATCAATTAATATGGAACGTTTTTAATCAATAAGAACGGGACATTTCAGTTGGTATCCGAGCGTTGGTCTTAGAGAACCAGAAAATTTGCATTAGTGTGTCTTATCGAGTTTGTTAGGATGCATTAGTGAGTCTGGACTTCGACCGTGTTTTCTTTAAAAATGATTGCTTAACATTTTTGTTGGAAACTATATATTTTTAACATATGAATATTATGTGATATATTAATCTCTTAACGTGTTTGATATTATGTGATAGATGTCTACCTCTAGAAGAAGTCCCATTGACTCACCTAATAATAATGAAGAGTCAAATGTAAATTGGAATGATTTGTGGACTGATTCACAAGTTCCCGAAGAGGAACCGGAAGAAGAGTCGGAACCGGAAGAAGAATCGGAACCGGAAGAAGAATCGGAACCGGATGAAGAAATAGAACCGGTGGGGGAAATAATAAAACGGTTAAGTAAAAGAAAATCCTCAACCAACCGACCAAAGTTAATTATGGTCAATGGTGTTTCCGCCAAGGAAGCAAAATATTGGGAGGATTACCAATTCTCCGATGAATCGGATTCCGACGAGAATTCCGATGATGTTATAGAAATTACCCCAACTGAATTTAAAAAGGCAAAAGAAAATAATAAGGGAAAGGGCATAAAAATAGAGAAATCTAATTCCAACCCCGATGAACTTTATATGTATCGTCAACCCCCGAAGTCCTTAAGTTGTAACAATGACCCGGGAACCTCTAAACCACCAGGTTTTTCTAAACCAATGTGGACAACGACGGCTCGTATTAGGGGAACATCATATATCCCTAGAAACTTGGCAAAACGAACCAAAACCGAAGAAGAAGAAACGAGCGAGTCGGAATAAGATAGTTGTATTCATGTGGTGTAATATATGTAATATAGTGTTCTTATGCTTTATGATATATGTAAAAATTGCTTGTATTAATAAGTATTTTTTTTATGAATCTAACTCTTGTCTATTTTACAGTTTAAAAACTCAAAATGGATAGACAACCCAATATTTTAAGAGACCTACCCGGAGACATGATTGATGAAATTTTGTCTAGAGTCGGCCAGAATTCTTCGGCACAACTATTTAAGGCGAGATCAGTTTGTAAGACATTCGAAGAACGTTCCAAGAATGTCTTGGTTTATAAGAGACTTTCGTTTGAAAGATGGGGGATATCACATTGGGAAACCCATAAGTTACGATGTGTTTACTTTGACGCATATATTGCGGGGAACCCAAATGCTATTTTACGCAACGGGTTAAGAAATTATTTTGACTCAATATATCCGAATATTGGACTTCGTGATTTAGAAAAAGCGGCTAACATGCAACATAAAGAAGCATGTTATGCTTACGGATTAGTAATGTTCGCTTCTCACCAAAGTGAGAACAAGAACATCGGGCTACAACTATTAAACAAAACGTTTCCACAAGTGACGGAGTCGGTAATTGGGGTAAGAAATGAGGTTTTTAGATTATTACGGGACTGTTGGACATTACGTAACCCTCGTCCCTTTGATGACGTTACAACACGCTGTCTTATCAACGGCCATAACGGTTATGTTGCACAAGACCAAGGATGGGAAGTAGTCCTAGTAAAACCAGAATGCATGACTTGTTTCTGGACGTATGAATTACGTGTCTTTATTGCCTTTGCTGAACGACTTGTGTACTAGCTAGAATTGTCTTCACAACTATCTTGTATCAAAGTTATTGTGTGCTATATTTCATGCTTTATGTAAAATAAGCGGTATTGTAAGTTTGTAAAATATTGTATAAAAGTTTGAACGCGAAATATTATTATAATCAGTTTTTCATATAGAATTGTAGTAGTTGAATTGTATATTAGCTACTAAGTATGAACTTAACGGGTAGGTACTACCCGAATTTAAACTTATAAAACGCTAATATGAAGAAAAAGCTTTTATAAATGAGTTCATATTATGCTACGAAATACTATTAACTACTCTTAATATTCTGTATGATTAACTTGTTCCATTTAACTATTTTGAAGGAAATGGCACCGACTACTCGACACACCGTGAATATGAATGAAGAGGAATTCCGTACTTTTCTAGCTTCAAACATAGCCACAGTACAGGCTGCGCTACATACCAACAATAACCTTGGATCTAGCAGTACAGGAAATCGTGTAGGATGCACCTACAAAGAATTCACTGCCTGCAAACCTTTGGAATTTGATGGAACCGAAGGACCGATCGGATTGAAACGGTGGACTGAGAAGGTTGAATCGGTGTTTGCCATAAGTAAGTGTACTGAAGAGGACAAAGTGAAGTACGCTACGCATACCTTCACAGGTTCTGCGTTAACATTGTGGAATACCTATCTAGAGCAAGTGGGACAAGATGATGCGTACGCACTACCGTGGTCAGCATTCAAGCACTTGATGAACGAGAAGTACCGTCCCAGAACCGAGGTCAATAAGCTCAAGACAGAACTTAGAGGGTTACGAACCCAAGGATTTGATATTATCACGTACGAAAGACGATTCACAGAATTGTGCCTATTGTGTCCGGGAGCATTCGAAGATGAGGAAGAGAAGATCGACGCGTTTGTGAAAGGATTACCGGAAAGAATCCAAGAAGATATAAGTTCACACGAGCCCGCCTCCATACAACAGGCATGTAGAATGGCTCACAAACTAGTGAACCAGATTGAAGAAAGAATTAAAGAACAGACTGCTGAAGAGGCCAATGTGAAGCAAGTCAAAAGAAAGTGGGAGGAAAACGGTGATAAGAATCACCAATACATCAACAACAGCAATTACAACAATAATCGCAACAATTATCCCAACAATCGCAACATCAATCGCAACTACAACAAACGGCCCAACAACAACAACAACAACAACAACATCAACTACAACAATCATCCCAACAACAATAATAACCGCAACAACAACAACAATCAGAAGCAGCTATGCCAAAGGTGTGAAAAGAATCACTCGGGGTTCTGCACCAAATTTTGCAACAAGTGTAAAAGAAATGGTCATAGCGCGGCGAAGTGTGAGGTCTACGGACCAGGGGTTAATAGAACGAAAGGAACAAATGGTGTCGGAACGAGTAATGGCGGAGCAAGTAGTGTCGGAGCAAGTTATGCCAATGTAGTTTGTTATAAATGTGGAAAACCAGGCCACATTATTAGAAATTGCCCGAACCAGGAGAACACGAATGGACAAGGCCGTGGAAGAGTTTTCAATATTAATGCGGTAGAGGCACAGGAAGACCCGGAGCTTGTTACGGGTACGTTTCTTATTGATAATAAATCTGCTTACGTTTTATTTGATTCGGGTGCGGATAGAAGCTATGTGAGTAGAGATTTTTGTGCTAAATTAAGTTGTCCATTGACGCCTTTGGATAGTAAATTTTTACTCGAATTAGCAAATGGTAAATTAATTTCAGCAGATAATATATGTCGGAATCGAGAAATTAAACTGGTTAGCGAAACATTTAAGATTGATTTGATACCAGTAGAGTTAGGGAGTTTTGATGTGATAATCGGTATGGACTGGTTGAAAGAAGTGAAAGCGGAGATCGTTTGTTACAAAAATGCAATTCGCATTATACGAGAAAAAGGAAAACCCTTAATGGTGTACGGAGAAAAGGGCAACACGAAGCTACATCTTATTAGTAATTTGAAGGCACAAAAACTAATAAGAAAAGGTTGCTATGCTGTTCTAGCACACGTCGAGAAAGTACAAACTGAAGAAAAGAGCATCAATGATGTTCCCATTGCAAAAGAATTTCCCGATGTATTTCCGAAAGAATTACCGGGATTACCCCCACATCGATCCGTTGAATTTCAAATAGATCTTGTACCAGGAGCTGCACCAATAGCTCGTGCTCCTTACAGACTCGCACCCAGCGAGATAAAAGAACTGCAAAGCCAATTACAAGAACTTTTAGAGCGTGGTTTCATTCGACCAAGCACATCACCGTGGGGAGCTCCTGTTTTGTTTGTCAAGAAGAAAGATGGTACATTCAGGTTGTGTATCGACTACCGAGAGTTGAACAAACTTACCATCAAGAACCGCTACCCACTACCGAGAATCGACGACTTATTTGATCAACTACAAGGCTCGTCTGTTTATTCAAAGATTGACTTACGTTCCGGGTATCATCAAATGCGGGTGAAAGAAGATGATATTCCAAAGACTGCTTTCAGAACACGTTACGGTCATTACGAGTTTATGTTCATGCCGTTTGGTTTAACTAATGCACCAGCTGTGTTCATGAACCTTATGAACCGAGTGTGTGGACCATACCTTGACAAGTTTGTCATTGTTTTCATTGATGACATACTTATTTACTCAAAGAATGACCAAGAACACGGTGAACATTTGAGAAAGGTGTTAGAAGTATTGAGGAAGGAAGAATTGTACGCTAAGTTTTCAAAGTGTGCATTTTGGTTGGAAGAAGTTCAATTCCTCGGTCACATAGTGAACAAAGAAGGTATTAAGGTGGATCCGGCAAAGATAGAAACTGTTGAAAAGTGGGAAACCCCGAAAACTCCGAAACACATACGCCAGTTTTTAGGACTAGCTGGTTACTACAGAAGGTTCATCCAAGACTTTTCCAGAATAGCAAAACCCTTGACTGCATTAACGCATAAAGGGAAGAAATTTGAATGGAATGATGAACAAGAGAAAGCGTTTCAGTTATTGAAGAAAAAGCTAACTACGGCACCTATATTGTCATTGCCTGAAGGGAATGATGATTTTGTGATTTATTGTGATGCATCAAAGCAAGGTCTCGGTTGTGTATTAATGCAACGAACGAAGGTGATTGCTTATGCGTCTAGACAATTGAAGATTCACGAACAAAATTATACGACGCATGATTTGGAATTAGGCGCGGTTGTTTTTGCATTAAAGACTTGGAGGCACTACTTATATGGGGTCAAAAGTATTATATATACCGACCACAAAAGTCTTCAACACATATTTAATCAGAAACAACTGAATATGAGGCAGCGTAGGTGGATTGAATTATTGAATGATTACGACTTTGAGATTCGTTACCACCCGGGGAAGGCAAATGTGGTAGCCGATGCCTTGAGCAGGAAGGACAGAGAACCCATTCGAGTAAAATCTATGAATATAATGATTCATAATAACATTACTACTCAAATAAAGGAGGCGCAACAAGGAGTTTTAAAAGAGGGAAATTTAAAGGATGAAATACCCAAAGGATCGGAGAAGCATCTTAATATTCGGGAAGACGGAACCCGGTATAGGGCTGAAAGGATTTGGGTACCAAAATTTGGAGATATGATAGAAATGGTACTTAGAGAAGCTCATAAAACCAGATACTCAATACATCCTGGAACGGGGAAGATGTACAAGGATCTCAAGAAACATTTTTGGTGGCCGGGTATGAAAGCCGATGTTGCTAAATACGTAGGAGAATGTTTGACGTGTTCTAAGGTCAAAGCTGAGCATCAGAAACCATCAGGTCTACTTCAACAACCCGAAATCCCGGAATGGAAATGGGAAAACATTACCATGGATTTCATCACTAAATTGCCAAGGACTGCAAGTGGTTTTGATACTATTTGGGTAATAGTTGATCGTCTCACCAAATCAGCACACTTCCTACCAATAAGAGAAGATGACAAGATGGAGAAGTTAGCACGACTGTATTTGAAGGAAGTCGTCTCCAGACATGGAATACCAATCTCTATTATCTCTGATAGGGATGGCAGATTTATTTCAAGATTCTGGCAGACATTACAGCAAGCATTAGGAACTCGTCTAGACATGAGTACTGCCTATCATCCACAAACTGATGGGCAGAGCGAAAGGACGATACAAACGCTTGAAGACATGCTACGAGCATGTGTTATTGATTTCGGAAACAGTTGGGATCGACATCTACCGTTAGCAGAATTTTCCTACAACAACAGCTACCATTCAAGCATTGAGATGGCGCCGTTTGAAGCACTTTATGGTAGAAAGTGCAGGTCTCCAATTTGTTGGAGTGAAGTAGGGGATAGACAGATTACGGGTCCGGAGATTATACAAGAAACTACCGAGAAGATCATCCAAATTCAACAACGGTTGAAAACCGCCCAAAGTCGACAAAAGAGCTACGCTGACATTAAAAGAAAAGATATAGAATTTGAAATTGGAGAGATGGTCATGCTTAAAGTTGCACCTTGGAAAGGCGTTGTTCGATTTGGTAAACGAGGGAAATTAAATCCAAGGTATATTGGACCATTCAAGATTATTGATCGTGTCGGACCAGTAGCTTACCGACTAGAGTTACCTCAACAACTCGCGGCTGTACATAACACTTTCCACGTCTCGAATTTAAAGAAATGTTTTGCTAAAGAAGATCTCACTATTCCGTTAGATGAAATCCAAATCAACGAAAAACTTCAATTCATCGAAGAACCCGTCGAAATAATGGATCGTGAGGTTAAAAGACTTAAGCAAAACAAGATACCAATTGTTAAGGTTCGATGGAATGCTCGTAGAGGACCCGAGTTCACCTGGGAGCGTGAAGATCAGATGAAGAAGAAATACCCGCATCTATTTCCAGAAGATTCGTCAACACCTTCAACAGCTTAAAATTTCGGGACGAAATTTATTTAACGGGTAGGTACTGTAGTGACCCGAACTTTTCCATGTTTATATATATTAACTGAGATTGATATTTACATGATTAAATGTTTCCAACATGTTAAGCAATCAAACTTGTTAAGACTTGATTAATTGAAATATGTTTCATATAGACAATTGACCACCCAAGTTGATCGGTGATTCACGAACGTTAAAACTTGTAAAAACTATATGATGACATATATATGGATATATATATATAGTTAACATGATACTATGATAAGAAAACATATCATAAAGTATATTAACAATGAACTACATATGTAAAAACAAGACTACTAACTTAATGATTTTTAAACGAGACATATATGTAACGATTATCGTTGTAAAGACATTTAATGTATATATATCATATTAAGAGATATTCATACATGATAATATCATGATAATATAATAATTTAAAATCTCATTTGATATTATAAACATTGGGTTAACAACATTTAACAAGATCGTTAACCTAAAGGTTTCAAAACAACACTTACATGTAACGACTAACGATGACTTAACGACTCAGTTAAAATGTATATACATGTAGTGTTTTAATATGTATTTATACACTTTTGAAAGACTTCAATACACTTATCAAAATACTTCTACTTAACAAAAATGCTTACAATTACATCCTCATTCAGTTTCATCAACAATTCTACTCGTATGCACCCGTATTCGTACTCGTACAATACACAGCTTTTAGATGTATGTACTATTGGTATATACACTCCAATGATCAGCTCTTAGCAGCCCATGTGAGTCACCTAACACATGTGGGAACCATCATTTGGCAACTAGCATGAAATATCTCATAAAATTACAAAAATATGAGTAATCATTCATGACTTATTTACATGAAAACAAAATTACATATCCTTTATATCTAATCCATACACCAACGACCAAAAACACCTACAAACACTTTCATTCTTCAATTTTCTTCATCTAATTGATCTCTCTCAAGTTCTATCTTCAAGTTCTAAGTGTTCTTCATAAATTCCAAAAGTTCTAGTTTCATAAAATCAAGAATACTTTCAAGTTTGCTAGCTCACTTCCAATCTTGTAAGGTGATCATCCAACCTCAAGAAATCTTTGTTTCTTACAGTAGGTTATCATTCTAATACAAGGTAATAATCATATTCAAACTTTGGTTCAATTTCTATAACTATAACAATCTTATTTCAAGTGATGATCTTACTTGAACTTGTTTTCGTGTCATGATTCTGCTTCAAGAACTTCGAGCCATCCAAGGATCCATTGAAGCTAGATCCATTTTTCTCTTTTCCAGTAGGTTTATCCAAGGAAATTAAGGTAGTAATGATGTTCATAACATCATTCGATTCATACATATAAAGCTATCTTATTCGAAGGTTTAAACTTGTAATCACTAGAACATAGTTTAGTTAATTTTAAACTTGTTCGCAAACAAAAGTTAATCCTTCTAACTTGACTTTTAAAATCAACTAAACACATGTTCTATATCTATATGATATGCTAACTTAATGATTTAAAACCTGGAAACACGAAAAACACCGTAAAACCGGATTTACGCCGTCGTAGTAACACCGCGGGCTGTTTTGGGTTAGTTAATTAAAAACTATGATAAACTTTGATTTAAAAGTTGTTATTCTGAGAAAATGATTTTTATTATGAACATGAAACTATATCCAAAAATTATGGTTAAACTCAAAGTGGAAGTATGTTTTCTAAAATGGTCATCTAGACGTCGTTCTTTCGACTGAAATGACTACCTTTACAAAAACGACTTGTAACTTATTTTTCCGACTATAAACCTATACTTTTCTGTTTAGATTCATAAAATAGAGTTCAATATGAAACCATAGCAATTTGATTCACTCAAAACGGATTTAAAATGAAGAAGTTATGGGTAAAACAAGATTGGATAATTTTTCTCATTTTAGCTACGTGAAAATTGGTAACAAATCTATTCCAACCATAACTTAATCAACTTGTATTGTATATTATGTAATCTTGAGATACCATAGACACGTATACAATGTTTCGACCTATCATGTCGACACATCTATATATATTTCGGAACAACCATAGACACTCTATATGTGAATGTTGGAGTTAGCTATACAGGGTTGAGGTTGATTCCAAAATATATATAGTTTGAGTTGTGATCAATACTGAGATACGTATACACTGGGTCGTGGATTGATTCAAGATAATATTTATCGATTTATTTCTGTACATCTAACTGTGGACAACTAGTTGTAGGTTACTAACGAGGACAGCTGACTTAATAAACTTAAAACATCAAAATATATTAAAAGTGTTGTAAATATATTTTGAACATACTTTAATATATATGTATATATTGTTATAGGTTCGTGAATCAACAGTGGCCAAGTCTTACTTCCCGACGAAGTAAAAATCTGTGAAAGTGAGTTATAGTCCCACTTTTAAAATCTAATATTTTTGGGATGAGAATACATGCAGGTTTTATAAATGATTTACAAAATAGACACAAGTACGTGAAACTACATTCTATGGTTGAATTATCGAAATCGAATATGCCCCTTTTTATTAAGTCTGGTAATCTAAGAATTAGGGAACAGACACCCTAATTGACGCGAATCCTAAAGATAGATCTATTGGGCCTAACAAACCCCATCCAAAGTACCGGATGCTTTAGTACTTCGAAATTTATATCATATCCGAAGGGTGTCCCGGAATGATGGGGATATTCTTATATATGCATCTTGTTATTGTCGGTTACCAGGTGTTCACCATATGAATGATTTTTATCTCTATGTATGGGATGTGTATTAAAATATGAAATCTTGTGGTCTATTGTTACGATTTGATATATATAGGTTAAACCTATAACTCACCAACATTTTTGTTGACGTTTAAAGCATGTTTATTCTCAGGTGAATATTAAGAGCTTCCGCTGTTGCATACTAAAATAAGGACAAGATTTGGAGTCCATGTTTGTATGATATTGTGTAAAAACTGCATTCAAGAAACTGATTTCGATGTAACATAATTGTATTGTAAACCATTATGTAATGGTCGTGTGTAAACAGGATATTTTAGATTATCATTATTTGATAATCTACGTAAAGCTTTTTAAACCTTTATTTATGAAATAAAGGTTATGGTTTGTTTTAAAAATGAATGCAGTCTTTGAAAAACGTCTCATATAGAGGTCAAAACCTCGCAACGAAATCAATTAATATGGAACGTTTTTAATCAATAAGAACGGGACATTTCACATGGCACATGATGACGTTATGATCTGTGAATCATCACATTCCATTTGGAAACTCAGCATGACTTACTGTAATATAATCACGTTGATCAACTGTCATTATATTATACTAACTCATGCATCAGTTCCCAACATTACTTCAATAACATTCATATTTTTAAGCTCGAAGGTTTACATAATATAGAAACTAACAGTTTCTATATGATGTAACACTGATAGCACGAAGAGATTTCAAATAAGATTAGTTATGAAAATATATTCAGAAATATCGAAGATATTTATAATGAAAGATACGATAATATCTTTGAATATCTAAGATCGGAGGATAATGGAGACTATTGTTCACAAGGGTTTAGAGTAAGGAGCAAGATATTCGCTAAAGACTTCAGCAGGCATTGAATCATTTAGATTCTTTGAAGTCAAACTTATTCTTTGTGATTTGTCCACGGCTTTCTTCATAATTTCGCATAATCTGCTTTTCGGTACTAAATTTTTCTATTGAATGTTTCCAATATAATGATACACAGGAAGCACGAAGAGGTATATAATTTCGGTTGAGAATATTTATGAAAATATCCTCAAAAATATCGAAGATATTGATGATGATATTTTGAAATTTCTAAGTTCGATGGTTGATGGAGAAAGATTTTTCGCAAGATTTTAACATGACTTCGGAGCAAGATATTCTCTAAAGATTTCAACGGATCCAGAATTACCTGAATCCTTTGAATATAGGGTTTGGTCCTTGTATTTGTCCTTGGTCTCCTTCATGGGTAGCTCAATCTGTTTTTCAATACCTAATTTTTCTATCGAGCGTTCCTAACACTCCTTTCTTTATCATCAAACTTTTGGCCGTTTAGACCATCTACCATTTTTCTGTTTCCTCTGCATTTAATGCTATGATATCTGAATCATCGGTTATTAATCCAAAGGTGGTTTCAGGAGAATTGTGTTTTTAGATGATTAAACGCTGATGGTAATAAGGTGAAATATGAAAGGTTCTCTGGTAACAATAAAAGAACACGCATATATATCAACGTTGTAATAAGGTTGTTTCGTATGAAAAGTCAAAGTTGACTTACTGGAGCTGTGACAAACTTGGCTAATTTGGAGAGGAATTGCAAAGTTATTTTCGGTAATAATAACGCTAAAGGAATTAGCACAGATACGTGTTAAACGTTTGCTCAGGTTCCGAGAGTTTTTCAGATGCATAGCTGTATGCATAAATTTTTCCTTCCGTAGATGAAGTACGGTTGGTTCATCCTCTCGATTGAGGTGTTTTCAAGAATCATGAAAGGTTTGAACGCAGATTGTAATCGTCAAGATACAAATGAGGTTTAGGATGGAATCAAGTGGCAAACTTGAAGAATTGTTTAGTTTCATATGTTATAATCAATATTTTAATTCATTTTAATTGTCCAAAGTTATTAGTCCACAATCGATAGTCCACAGTTGACAGTCCAATAATTCATATATAGTTTAATATATAATATTCGAATTAATTAATACGTGTCGTGACCTGTATACGTCTCAGACTCGATCACAACTCAAACTATATATATTATTGTAGAATCAACCTCAACCCTGTATAGAGAACTCGATCATTACTGCATATAGAGTGTCTATGGTTATTCCAAATAATATATATAGATGCGTCGATATGATATGTCAAAACCTTGTATACGTGTCCCAATATTTAAAGTGCGTAAAATAAATAACAGAAATTAAATGATGATAAATAAAATGCTTAAAGTAAATAACAGAAATTAAATGACGATAAATAAAATTGCGAGAATTAAAATTGCGATAATTAAATTGCGATAACTAAATTGTGATAATTAAAATGTAATACGGAATTAACAGTTAGCTAGGAATAGTTAACTAGGATCAGTTAGCGTGGATTCTTAACAAAATTTCGATTAGTTAATTCGTTTGTTTCTAATAAATTTTATGTTGTCCAATATTTTCTTCATTATGCCACTTGTTGAATTCTGATAGGTCAAAATCCGAATACGAAATTGAGTAAAAATGGTTATTCTGCGATGAACGGATACGTATAGCTGTGGATGTAAGTAGGATAGTAGATGACTATTGTATCAGATTCAAGGAATGTACAGTGTAACTTTTTAATGTGAAATCTAAATATTCCTCGGGTATTATCTACCCGTTAAAATATTTTCACCATTAACAGTTTGTACAAAAGAATTTTTAATTACAATCTTTATGAAAACATATACACATATATATTTTCTTCAGATGTAATTATGGATTTAATGAGTTAATTTGATATTAAACTCATATGATTTTCGATTTGAGCTAAAATTAGTAATCTCTAAAACTTTTAGAAACCACATATTCTTCGCAGAATATTTCTTCTTCACAGAACATTTCTTCAATGAAGTTATGGATCAATACTTCATCGTTCATTATTGTTGATACTCCTTGGTATCTATGGTGCGTATGATATTGATGTTCATGGGACAGGTTGTGATGTTGAGATGTGGGATACAGATGTTGCTGTTGGTGGTGGTACTGTTGGTGTTACTGATGGTACTGTTGGTGCCGGTGATGTTGCTGAAGCTGGTAAGGACGAGCGAATGACTAAGGTTTAGAATCTAAGATATTATGTAATCATGACAAGATATTCGGGAAGTGATGGTGAAAATGATATTTCGGACTGGTTCACCGGTAAGTGCTTCAGGTTCTTCGCCAATAGGTGAATTTGGTTGATGGAAAGGATCACCTTCTTTTTGTTTCCAATGTTTAAGTAGAGTACGAACCATCAAATGAAGTGGGGATGGCTGTTTGATTGATTCATTCTGGTGACACCGCTTTCGGAGCTTAGGTGAATATCCATGTCGGAAAAACTGTCGGAATAACTATCGGAATAGCTATCACAATCTGAGGGACTCGAACTGGTTGAGGGATTCATCCCGTACGATCAAATGAAGGATTTTCGATAAGAAATAGATTATAGGATATAGATTAGTAACCTGCAATACATAATTTACATATGTACATTTAATACTAAAATCCCATAAATTACTGAGGAATCTACGGAAGCTGTCAGGCATCGGTAACAATAACAGGTACGCTAAGATATGAATTAGCAGATATGCTAAGATATAAATTTTGTCTATACACTAATCATGCAATTAATGCAATAAGATGTGTCTAGACTAAGGATGATAAGCAAGTGATTCTCTAAGAATGATAAGTAGGAAATTTTTGACACAAAATGATAAGCAAAACTTTTGACATACAGACACGGTCAAAGTCCAGACTCACTAATACATCTAAACAACTATCAGTTAGACACACTAATGCAAGACCTGGTTCGCTAAGACCACCGCTCTGATACCAACTGTCAAGACCCGTCCTAATCCATCCAGACAAAGTCCATATCGATTATAAACGATTCACAACAGTTGATTACATCGCATGGTACTTGGCCTCTATATGATACATTTTACAAACATTGCATTCGTTTTTGAAAAGACAATCTTTCATTTCAACAAAAGTTGACGGCATGCATACCATTTCATAATATATCTTAACTATAATCGACTTAATAATACTTTTGATGATCTCAACGACTCGAATGCAACGTCTTTTGAAATATGTCATGAATGACTCTAAGTAATATCTCTAAAATGAGCAAATGCACAGCGGAAGATTTCTTTCATACCTGAGAATAAACTTCCTTTAAAGTGTCAACCAAAAGGTTGGTGAGTTCATTAGTTTAACATAAATAATCATTTCATTCATTTTAATAGACCACAAGATTTTCATTTCTCATAAATATACGTCCCATGCATAGAGACAAAAATATCATTCATATGGATTGAACACCTGGTAACTGACATTCACAATATACATATAAGAATATCCCCATCATTCCAAGATCCTCCTTCGGACATGATATAAATTTCCAAGTACTAAAGCATCCGGTACTTTGGATGGGGCTTGTCGGGCCCGATAGATATATCTTTAGAATTAGCGTCAATTAGGGTGTCTGTTCCATAATTCTTAGATTACCAGACTAAAAAGGGGCATATTCGGTTTAATAATCCAGCCATAGAATGTAATTTCATTTAATTGTGTCTATTTCGTAAAACAGTCATAAAAGCAGCGCATGTATTCTCAGCCCAAAAATATAAAGGGTAAGAAGGTAAATGAAACTCACTATACTGTATTTTGTAGTAAAAATACATATGACGACGTTGAACAATGCATGGTTGGCCTCGAATTCACGAACCTATATCATTCATATATGTATTAATACATATTCTTGAATTCGAACAAATATTTATATACATATATATATATATTATTATATTTAATAAATTTATAGGTTCAATTTATTAATCAAGTATAGTTGATTTTATATATACCTTAGATGAATAATTAATATTTATTATAAACATAATAATATAGTTATGTTAAATATGTTTTTATGTAACTAATATTTATTTGATAAAAGTTATATTAATAATAATTAAAGAGTTTATATTTCTATAATAATAGTAATAGTAATTACTTTTTAGTGAAAGTAATTATGGTTTTGATAGTAATAATTTTAATAATAATGATAATAATAATAATGATAATTTCAATAAGAGTGATAATTTTTACAAATGTTAATTTTAATGATAACACTAATTTTAATGGAAAATGCTATTTTTTTAAAAAAAAAATAATACCCTTAGTAATAATGATAGTAACAATAATACTGATAATAATAATAATAACTATACTAATAAAAATTTTACTACTAATAAGAGTAACTTTGATAATAATACACTCTTGTATATAATTGATAACCAAAATCTCAAAGTTTAATCCTAAATCGATTATACATGACTTACATCCATGAAAGAAACATATTAACTTGATATTCATATCCATAGTTTATATATAATAATTATAGCCAAAATCATGAATATTATCATGTCGTTAATCATATTTTTAAATACTTCATAGTGCTTTTCATATATATTTTCATACTTGAAACTATAATTATATCATGTCGTATTATCGTTAAATTTTTGATTCACAAACAAAATCATCATACCATGGATTTAATGTCAATTTTGTAACAATAATAATACTAACTATAATAATACTTAACATAATACTAATAACAATAACAATAATAATAATAACAATAAGAGTAATAATAATAAATTTGATAACAAAAACTACCTTAGAAGGCTTTTCTAAAAAAATATGCACGGAACCAGGCTCGAACCCCCGACCTCTCGAATAACCATCACTCGCATAACCATTTGGGCTGTGCCCATTTTCTGATTTAATACCCACGAAAATTTATTTAACCAGTTAATGTTTTCTGTTATTTCTTCCTTCTTCTTCCTAAATCCAAAATCTAGTCGACAGGGATGATCCCAAATACAATAACGAATTGTTTTTGTATTCCTTAACAAAGTGTAAGTATTTGTAATCATTATATAAATTTAATAACACATGAAAAATAAATAAAAAACAGTTCCAAAGCCACTGCTGCCGTCGCTATTATTTTTTAAAAAAAAAAATTTATGAACTTCGGTTTCAAGAAAGAATTAGGCCAAACTTATAACATGAAATGAGTTCATAATCATCATTAGAAACTTTCTGGACAATTAATTTAATTCAAAACATCAAAACTTTTACGAATTTCATGATGAACACAATATTTGACTTTTTAATTTCCAAACTTTGACTCTCAAATTCGAATTGAATACTAGGAATTGAAAGCCAAGATTTTGAAGAAAGATTAGATAAAGGATTCCTAACACTTTGGCATTTTTACATTTTAAAATTTGATCCGAAAATTGAATATGGATTTAATGGGTTTACGAATAAAGAAAGAAAAAAAATATCTGTGGTTTTCAATTTGATTCCACAAATAACTGAAGCTGTATGACGTTCAAGTAAATGATTCACATTACAATTTCAACTGGTGAAAGGTTGTTTGTAGAGATGATTGACTCGACAAAAACTCACAAGCAGGGAGAAGAAAAAGCAGCAAATATAAAAAAAAAACAATAATAAATGCAGATAGCACTCGTGATACATATCAGATATTGATTCAATGATTACGCGTGTATATATATATCAGTTATATATATCTGTATTATATATTTTATATTTAATATATATTAATAAATAATATAACAATAATACAATTAATAATAATAATAATAATTAATAAAACTGATTTTTATCTGATTTAAAAAGGCTGATATATAAATATAATTTAATTATTAATAATATGACATAACTTGTTATTAATTATAAAAGTACTAATAAATAATAATAATAATATTGATAATAAATAAAAAAATGATAATTTGATAGTATGATAATTTTATCAATAACAATAATGATAAATATGATAATATTAATAATAATAAAATAGCATATTACATGTATCAAATCAGTTATTAATAATAATAATAATGAAAGTATTAATAATTTTAATATATTAATTATATTCAACTTGTAATCTAATATAATACCATTTATTATTTATGTAAGATTATGTTATATGATGACATTTACTGAACAGTTAAAATTTATATATTCTATATATGTAGTTAATAGAAATCATATTTAGTTTCATAACAACGTATACAGAATTTTTAATATTTACATAATCCTATAATAGTATGTAATTGTGTTTGCATATTAGTTACATGTAAATATGAATACATTAATAATGTTTTATATACATAACCATTATATATCCATTTACTATATTATATTATTTTGTAATAGAAACATATATTAAAAGTTTCAACAAATTATATTTATATCTCTTATATATATGTATATTACAATATATATATTATGATAGTTATGTATAGAAATCACACATATATATATATATATATATATATATATATATATATATATATATATATATATATATATATATATATATATATATATATATATATATATATATATATATATATATATATATATATATATGTTCGTGAATCGTCGGAGATGGTAAAAGTCAAATGCATTCATGGAAATAGTTCAAACATTATGAGACTCAGTTTAATAGAATTTGCTTATCGTATCGGAATCATATAAAGATTAAGTTTAAATTTGGTCGAAAATTCCCGGGTCATCACAATAACACTTGAATCTTTACTTTAATGAAACCATAAGTTATGAAACTTAGATTCTCATCTTGTAAAGTGTATGTAAGCTCATAAGTCCTTGTTTACAACAAAATTAGAAGACTTAGATCTTTCATAAGTATATGAAGTTATAACTAGAAAGTTATACTTCCATGTTCTTGAACTTATAAAGTTAACTTTAGTTTCAAGAAGTATGAGATCAAGATTAACTTGTAATACTTGACCATTTAACCATAATCATGAATTCAAAAGTACAAGAAATGAAGAAATAAACTAATCTACAAGTTATTAAGTTCATGGTTGTTCATACTTTTAAAGATTCAAGCCAAGGCTTTGATCTTTAAGAAAGTAAACCTTAAGTTTACAACATGAACTCAAGTATGATTTTAACTCATGAACTTTAAATCTTTTAAACATTAAATGTAGAACCATAAACTAGAAAGTTTAGGTTCTTGTTTGTTCTTGTAATACAAGATAATATGAAGAATAAACTAGGAAGTTTGATTCTTACAACTACAAATAACAACAAGTAATTAAATAACAATATACAACAAGTAACATAAACAAGTAAATGATGATGATGATGGGAGTCTAGGCTACATTTTTCATGAGGAAAAAGAAAGAAAAAGAAGCCTTATTACTTACAAGAATGGAGACAAAAGATGAGAGAAAATGTGAAGTAAAATGAAGTGTGTGAAAGAGTGAAATGGATACAAGTAATAAGTAATCAAAAAGAAAATTTTGAACTCCTTTTTACTATCCCTAGGCCGACGGTTTTAAGAGGAGCCAAGGGAGGGAAAAGTTCACTAGTTCCTTGCATGTATTTGGCTCAAAATGGTAATAAAGTAAGTTGGTATGGGAAAATGTTGTAAGTTTACATGTAACTAGCCTCCTTACTTCACTAACCATTCTAGTTGTATCATAATGAACTACTTGTATAAAAGATGGGCTAATTAGTCCATTAAGTGTGTAGGGTGGGCTTCTAAGTCCATTAATCATGAGTTCATTAATAAAAGACTAAGTGTGTAACAAATTAAATAAATAAGCCCAAGTAATTAACTAGTAACCTTAGTTAATTAAAATGACTAATAATAATTAATCATGAATGTAAATAATATTCGAAAATATTATTCGTGAAAAGTACGTGTGTCACAAAGACGAGTCGGGCATGTAAAGTCAAGTACGGTAGCAAGTAAATGTATAAAAATACATTCATTAAACACAAGCATTAATAATAAATATTATTAATTAAACGTTGGAAAATCCAGGGTCGTTACATTACCCACCTGTTAAAGAAAATTTCGTCCCGAAATTTTAAGCTGAGGTAGATGGAGGAGTTGGGAAAAGGTGAGAATACTTCTGCATCATTTGATCCCCTCGTTCCCAGGTAAACTCAGGTCCTCGTTTGGCATTCCATCGTACTCGGACGATCGGAACCTTGTTGTGTTTCAAAGTTTTGACCTCACGGTCTATAATTTCAACAGGCTCTTCCACGAAGTGGAGTTTGTCGTCAATCATAAGTTCCTCCAAAGGTACGACATGTTCCGGTTCAGCAAGACACTACTTCAAATTTGATACATGGAAGGTAGGATGAATGGAGCTCAATTGAGTTGGAAGATCCAAATGGTAAGCAACGGGTCCAACACGCTCCAAGATTTCAAAATGACCAATGTATCGCGGGTTGAACTTCCCACGTTTTCCAAAACGGATCACACCTTTCCAAGGTGCGACCTTCAACATTACACGGTCACCCACATTAAATTCAAAGTCTTTACGTTTTAGGTCGGCATAACTCTTTTGACGATCATGGGCCTTCTTAAGTCTCGCTTGAATCTGAGCAATCTTCTCCGTTGTTTCATGGACTACCTCGGGTCCAGAGATTTGATTTTCGCCTACTTCGGCCTAACAAATAGGAGATCGGCACTTGCGGCCATACAATGCTTCAAAAGGTGCGGCATTAATGCTCGAGTGATAACTGTTGTTGTAAGAAAATTCGGCGAGTGGCAAATGTCTTTCCCAGGCCTTTCCGAAATCAATAACACATGCACACAACATGTCCTCCAAAGTCTGGATCGTGCGTTCACTTTGCCCGTCGGTCTATGGGTGATATGCAGTACTCATGTCGAGACAGGTTCCCATGGCTTCTTGTAAAGAACGCCAAAATCTGGAAACAAAACGAGGATCGCGATCCAAGATGATCGAAAAAAGGTACACCATGACGAGATACAACCTCCTTGATGTATATTTGAGCAAGTCTCTCCATCGTATCCGTCTCCTTCATGGCTAAGAAGTGTGCAGATTTAGTGAGACGGTCAACGATAACCCAGATGGTATCGTATCCGCCCACCATCTTTGGTAGCTTAGTAATGAAGTCCATCGTTATCCTCTCCCACTTCCATTGCAGGATTTCCGATTGTTGAAGTAATCTAGAAGGCCTCTGATGTTCGGCCTTAACTTTCGAACAACTCAAACACTTCCCAACATAAGTTGCAACATCCTTCTTAAGATTCGGCCACCAGTACTCTTTCTTGAGATCGTGGTACATTTTACCGGCTCCTGGATGAATTGAATATATTGACTTGTGGGCTTCATCTAATATAAGGTTCCATAACTCTCCCTAAAGAGGTACCCAAATCCTTCCGGCAAAATATCGAAGTCCAGTCTCCTTAACCTCGAATCGAGAGACGAGAATGTTCAAATGTTCATGAGATATATTCTCCTCCTTGAGAGCCTCATCTTGGGCTACTCGGATCTGGCTGTTGAGATTTGAATGGATGGTGATGTTCAGTGCCCGAACACGAAGAGGTGTCGTCCTCTCCTTTCGGCTTAAAGCGTCAGCTACAACATTGGCCTTGCCAGGGTGATAACGAAGTTCACAATCATAGTCGTTTAGCGTCTTGATCCATTGATGTTGTCTCATATTCAGTTGCTTCTGATCAAAGATGTGCAGGAGGCTTTTATGATCGGTGAAAATAGTGCTCTTAGTTCCATAAAGATAGTGTCTCCACAATTTGAGCGCAAAGACATCGGCTCCAAGTTCGAGATCGTGAGTAGTGTAGTTCCGCTCGTGAATCTTCAGTTGACGAGAAGCATAAGCAATAACCTTCAATCTTTGCATCAATACGCAACCAAAACCACTTTTTGAGGCATCGCAATACACAACGAAATCATCACTGCCTTCAGGAAGAGATAAGATAGGTGTTGTGATGACCCGGAAATTTTCGACCAAATTTAAACTTAATCTTTAAATGATTTCGACACGATAAGCAAAGTCTGTAATATTGAAGTCTCAAAAATTTTGAACTATGTTCATGTATTCATTTATCCTTTGACAAATCTTGATGATTCACGAACCAGTGTTTGTAAATATATATATATATATATATATATATATATATATATATATATATATATATATATATATATATATATATATATATATATATATATATATATATATATATATATATATAAATATGTGTAGGTATATATATATATATATATATATATATATATATATATATATATATATATATTACTTGTGTATATAGATATTGTTATATTAAATTTAATTGTTTAAAATATATAATTAATAAATGTATTTACTTAGTAAAAATTTATTATTTAAAACTGTTCTTATAAAGAGCATATTGAATAAATATGATTTTGGACCTATTCTGTAAATGTCTATAACACTCGGTTGACATTTCTTTAGTGTTCATAATGATATAGTACATATGTATGAAGATTTAAAATGAAAGTTGAACTGTAAATCGAATACGAAGATTTTAGGCTTCATGAAAATATTTTTACCTTTTTAAGATTAAATACTAGTACTCCGTACATATAAATTGGAACAGAAAATAAATAATTATCGAACCTTTTTAATCAGGTTTCAAACAGTTAATGAGTGAAATAATTAAATATACTTAATCTAAAAATTTGGAATTTTTAGAAACACTTTTATACATTAACTGTTTAGCAATGGACACGATATAGCACTTCGTGGGAAAAGTGTCGGCAGAATAATGTATAGTGTATGGCTGCTAAACTGTGCAAATGATTAATATTTCGATTACTGTTCCCTTTTAATTCATCAACGTGACTATTTAATTATTATATTAATATAAGAAGTACTATTATTGTTCACATTCTATATCACTGTCTATCTAATTCTAGTATATATATTTATGTATGGATGGGAGATAGATATATATGTTGACACACACGGCACCCCTACCACCTTATTTTGTTCAACAAGCGATGACCACCCATTCGCAACCACCTCCATCACACAACCACCACCATCATCTAAGAACACCACCTAGTATCACTAAAACAACTATCTTGCTATTCGACTTATGGTTATGTGAATCGAAGACTCATAACAAACTCATCACCACTGTCATTCTAAACAATCACTGTGAACTTCCACTGTTGCCTTCGCCTTGTCAAATCACTAAAGCGAACCATGATCATCATAACCACCAATAAGTCACCACAAAAATGCCACCCAAACCCATCGGTGGTTGACTGCTACTACATGTCTTTCGTTCACAGCTCAACACCACCTAGTCGACACCATTTCCTTGCTAACCTTTAGACCGTTTCAGCTACAATGACCAACGATTAACATCCCTCTCTCTCCTCTATCTCTCTCTCTCTCTCTATTTTCTTTGTTCTTCTTTTTATGATACTACTGTACATATCTGTTTTTTGTCCGAAATAACCACCACTACAAACCATAATTTCTGTTATCATTCTATCCTGTGACTATGATAAACTGTCAAGGACCACCGTCACTCCCAGCATCACGAATCACCACCTACAACCACGATCATACGTTGTAAATACAACTTCTGTTTCATTGTTGTTATATCCGTATGCTTCTTCTTCCTACTGCTGTTGGGTCTATTTAATGTCGATTAAAACCAAAGTCCAAACCCCATCGAGTTATATGTTACACCTGTTATTTCTGTCCCTTTGAAGCAACCACCCAAGAACCAACACTAAGAAATCCCAACTATTTGAAATAGGCTGTACATTCTTGTTCGCTTCTGTTTAAATATATCGATGTTGCTGATGTGCTCGTTGCTGCTGTTTTGTCTTTCTGTTACAATCAAAACACATGAATTGCAGTTGTATGTTTTCATGGTATAGGATAATGATAAAGGTAATTAAAGGAGATAGTGATAACAATGATTAATTAAGAGGTAAAGGCGTTTTTTTTCTTCTTCCCTTTTTGGCTGACAGCCATTTAATCAAAACAAATCACTTGCAAGATTATATATTGGGTCGAGCTACTACTGTGCCAGTCAGGTTTTAAATAAATTTACAATAGGCCCCGTTGTTGGACGATTAATAATGATGATGATAAATGTTAAGGGAAACAGATAGTTGTGGGATAAATAAAGCGACTGTGTAAATATGCTCAGAAAAGCGAGGTAGTCCAGACGGTGGAAGATGTTATACGTAACCGGGGGGTCATGAGTTCAATCCCTATCTGTGGATTTTTTTTTGATAAGAAGAAGAAGAGAAGGGGAATAATGGGTTAAAGGAATTAAATGGTGAAATAAAACAGGAAATTGTGAGCGGAACAGTTGGTTTGGTGTCGTATGTGTGCTTATTCGAGAGGTTGTGGGTTCGAGCCTGGGCGAGGGCAGCTATTTATTTTTGTGACTCTTTCTTGGTGAGGTAGTTTTCTTCTTCTTCTTCTTATTATTATTATTATTACTATTATTATTATCATTATTATTATTAATTATCATTATTAGTATTGTTTCTATTAATATTGTTATTAATATTATTATAAATATAAATCTTAACCTTAATAATAATATAATGATATTTGTATAAAAAAAATGAAATTTGTTATGATATGATTTTGATCATAAAATTATACTAAGATGAGCATATGAATATAAAAGGTTATAAAAATATTAACATGATGCATAGAAGTATATGTATATAAAAGATTAGGAATACCAATATTATTATGAAAACGATTAAAACTATCATTTTTATTATTTTATTATAAATATAAAGATTATAGATACAATTTTATTTCGAAAATGATTAAATTATAATTTAAATGAATTATTAATTTTATTACTAATATCACTGTCATTATTATAAAAATTATTATTTTCGATATCATTGTTAAATCTAATTATTAGTATTATTATAATTATTATTTTAACAAACAAATGATATTTATATAAAAATATATTTCGAGTATACTAAAATGATATATTAATATGTTTTTAATATATTAACTAACATATTATTATGGATATAACGATAATTAAATTATATATATATATATATATATATATATATATATATATATATATATATATATATATATATATATATATATATATATATATATATATATATATATATATATATATAGTACAATATATTAAAAGTATTAATGTAATTATATACATTTATATACATATAAAGATATTAATACACTATAAAATATAAATAAACTTAGTTGATTAAATGTGATATGTGTTAATACATATACTTGATATAGGTTCGTGAATCCGAGGCCAACCCTGCATTGTTCAGTATCGTTGTATGAATATTTTTACTACAAAATATTGGATAGTGAGTTCATTTGATTCCCTTTTACTCTTTACATTTTTGGGACCGAGAATACATGCGCTGTTTTTACAACTGCTTTATTAAATGCTTTTGAAATATATTTTGAACTTCGAATACATGAAATGCTTTTATAAATGTTTGACAAGATAGACACAAGCAAAACATTCCTCGAATAAATTATTATGCAGACAGAAGTTCTGCGGATTATTATTGAATTATGTGGACATGATAATTGCCACCGTAGAATTATGTGGACATGATAATTGCCACCGTAGAATTATGTGGACATGATAATTGCCACCGTTGAATTATGTGAACATGATAATTGCCACCGTTGAATTATGTGGACATGATAATTGCCACCAATTGATGTGAATATTATGTATCGAGAGAATGATTTTTATACACAGGTTATGTGTATGTTATTTTTGTGCACAAGATATGTGTACGGTTACTAAGATTTATGAAAATAGTTTCGTACACAAGAAAGGTGTACTGTATTTAAAATATATCGCATGTACATTACAGGTGGGTATAGGATTCGGGCCCATTTGTACCATGCAGCATTTAAATCTTGTGGTCTATCAAAATGATGAATTTTATTGTTTTATGATAAACTTATGAACTCACCAACCTTTTGGTTGACACTTGAAAGCATGTTTATTCTCAGGTATGAAAGAAACCTTCCGCTGTGCATTTGCTCATTTTAAAGACATTATTTGGAGTCGATCATCGCAATGGAACCAGATGGATTAGAACGGGGTATGACAGGTGCAGTGGTTAACTTTTTCTTCAAGGTTTGAAATTCTGATTCCTGTTCGGGTTCCCAAATGAACTTCTTCCCTTTGTGAGTCAGCGCGGTCAAAGGACGCACAATCAGAGAGAATCCCTCAATAAATCTTCGGTAGTAACCGGCGAGACCTAAAAATTGGCGAATATGAGTCGGAGTAGTGGGGGTTTTCCACTTGCTGATAGCTTCAATCTTGGTGGGATCAACTTTGATACCCTGGTCGCTCACAACATGACCCAGAAATTGGACTTCCTTCAACCAAAATTCACACTTGGAGAATTTGGCATAGAGTTGCTCTTGTCTCAAGAGTTTAAGCACTAGTCAAAGATGTTGCTCATGTTCTTCTTCGCTTTTGGAGTATATGAGGATATCATCTATGAAGACGATAACGAACTTATCCAGGTATGGCTTACAGACACGATTCATGAGGTCCATGAACATGGCAGGTGCGTTGGTTAATTCGAATGGCATCACGAGGAACTCATAATGACCATAACGAGTTCGGAATGCAGTCTTCATCACATCGCTCTATTTCACCCTCAACTGGTGATAGCCGGATCGCAAATCGATCTTAGAGTAAACGTTCGATCCTTGTAGTTGATCAAAAAGATCGTCAATTCGGGGAAGAGGAAACCAATTCTTGATCGTCAATTTGTTGAGTTCACAGTAGTCGATACACATACGGAATGATCCGTCCTTCTTCTTCACAAATAGAATAGGTGTGCCCCAAGGCGAGAAACTTGGTTGAATAAATCCACGGTCTAGCAGTTCTTGTAATTGGCTCTGCAACTCTTGCATTTCGGAAGGTGTGAGTCGATAAGGTGCGCGAGCTACAGGTGCAGCTCCTGGTACTAAGTGGATCTGAAACTCTACTGTAACATCCCAGGTAAACGTTCCCCATAGCATGATATTGTCCGCTTTACCCGTAGGCGCACGGATTTTTCTTGGCAACCACACATGACAAGCACTTTCCAAGGAGGTCACCCATCCTGGTAGTGCTCTCGCCTGAGCACGCTTAACTGTAGAGTTCTCATGAGATCTACTGCGCTTGTGGTCCCAAAACGCGTCATGCTATGAAAGGTCTCCACATCCTTATAAGGCATGATTCGTTCTCCTCTCCAACCAATGGGGGACGGATGTAACACGGATGTTACAATCCTCCCCCTTAATGTGACACAGCGTCCTTGCTGTGCACGTTTGGTCTGGGGCCTGGCTCTGATACCATCTGTGAACATCCCAGGTAAACGTTCCCCGTAGCATGATATTGTCCGCTTTGCCCGTAGGCGCACTGATTTTTCTTGGCAACCACACATGACGACACTTTCCCAGGAGGTCACCCATCCTGGTAGTGCTCTCGCCTGAGCATGCTTAACTGCAGAGTTCTCATGAGATCTACTGCGCTTGTGGTCCCAAAACGCGTCATGCTAGGAAAGGTCGCCACATCCTTATAAGGCATGCTTCGTTCTCCTCTCCAATCGATGTGGGACGGATGTAACACGGATGTTACAATGACCTCTATATGAGACGTTTTTCAAAGACTGCATTAATTTTTAAAACAACCATAACCTTTATTTTATCAATAAAGGTTTCAAAAGCATTACGTAGATTATCAAATAATGATAATCTAAAATATACTGTTTACACACGATCATTACATAATGGTTTACAATAGAAATATATTACATCGACATATGTTTCTTGAATGCATTTTTTACACAATATCATACAAACATGGACTCCAAATCTTGTCCTTATTTTAGTATGCAACAGCGGAAGCTCTTAGGATTCACCTGAGAATAAACATGCTTTAAACGTCAACAAAAATGTTGGTGAGTTATAGGTTTAACTTATATATATCAAATCGTAACAATAGACCACAAGATTTCATATTTCAATACACATCCCATACATAGAGATAAAAATCATTCATATGGTGAACACCCGGTAACCGAAATTAACAAGATGCATATATAAGAATATCCCCATCATTTCGGGACACCCTTCGGATATGATATAAATTTCGAAGTACTAAAGCATCCGGTACTTTGGATGGGGTTTGTTAGGCCCAATAGATCTATCTTTAGGATTCGCGTCAATTAGGGTGTCTGTTCCTTAATTCTTAGATTACGAGACTTAATAAAAAGGGGCATATTCGATTTCGATAATTCAACCATAGAATATAGTTTCACGTACTTGTGTCTATTTTGTAAATCATTTATAAAACCTGCATGTATTTTCATCCCAAAAATATTAGATTTTAAAAGTGGGACTATAACTCACTTTCACAGATATTTCCTTCCTCGAAAATAAGACTTGGCCACGGATCGATTCACGAACCTATACAAATATGTACATATATATCAAAGTATGATCAAAATATAATTACAACCATTTTTATTATGTTTTAAAGATTTGAGTGTATTAAGTCAGTTGTCCTCGTTAGTAACCTACAACTAGTTGTCCAAAGTTAGATGTACAGAAATAAATCGATATATATTATCTTGAATCAATCCACAACCCAGTGTATACATGTCTCAGGCTAGATCATAACTCAAAGTATATATATTTTTGGAATCAACCTCAACCCTGTATAGCTAACTCCAACATTACTGCATATAGAGTGTCTATGGTTGTTCCAAATAATATATATACATGGGTCGATATGATATGTCAAAACATTTGCATAAGTGTCTATGGTATCCCAATATTACATAATATATTATAATATATGTATAATACAATATAAGTTAGTTAGGATATGATTTGTATAGATTTGTTAAACATTTCCCGTAGCTAAAAAGATCAAAAATATCCAATCTTGTTTTATCCATAACTTCTTCATTTTAAATCCATTTTGAGTGAATTAAATTGCTATGGTTTCATATTAAACTCTAATTTATGAATCCAAATAGAAAAAGTACAGGTTTATAGTCAAAAATTTAAGTTACATGTCAATTACTAAAGAGGTAGTCATTTCCGTCGAAAGAATGATATCTTGATGACCATTTTGAAAAACTTACTTTCACTTTGAGTTTAACCAAGATTTTTGGATATAGTTTCATGTTCATATGAAAAATCATTTTCCCATAAGAACAAATTTTAAATCAAAGTTTATCATAGTTTTTAATTATCCAAACCAAAACAGCCCCCGGTTTCACTACGACGGCGTATATCCGATTTTATGGTGTTCATCATGTTTCCAGGTTTTAAATCATTAAGTTAGAATATCATATAGATATAGAACATGTGTTTAGTTGATTTTAAAAATCAAGTTAGAAGGATTAACTTTTGTTTGCAAACAAGTTTAGAATTAACTAAACTTTGTTCTAGTGATTACAAGTTTAAACCTTCGAATAAGATAGCTTTATATGTATGAATCTAATGATGTTATGAACATCATTACTACCTCAAGTTTTCTGGATAAAACTACTAGAAATGATAAAAATAGATCTAGCTTCAAAGGATCCTTGGATGGCTTGAAAGTTCTTGAAGCAGAATCATGACACGAAAACAGTTCAAGTAAGATTTTCACTCGAAATAAGATTGTTATAGTTGTAGAAATTGAATCAAAGTTTGAATATGAATATTACCTTGAATTAGAAAGATAACCTACTGTAAATAACAAAGGTTCCTTGATCTTAGATGATTATTTGGAAGTAGACTTGCAAACTTGGAAGTATTCTTGATTTTTATGAAACTATACTTATGGAATTTATGAAGAACACTTAGAACTTGAAGATGGAACTTGAGAGAGATCAGTTAGATGAAGAAAATTGAAGAATGAAAGTGTTTGTAGGTGTTTTTGGTCGTTGCTATATGGATTAGATTTAAAGGATATGTAATTTTGTTTTCATGTAAATAAGTTATGAATGATTACTAAGATTTTTGTAATTTTATGAGATATTTCATGCTAGTTGCCAAATGATGGTTCCCACATGTGGCTTCTAAGAGCTGATCATTGGAGTGTATATTCCAATAGTGCATACATCTAAAAGCTGTGTATTGTACGAGTACGAATAAAGGTGCATACGAGTAGAATTGTTGATGAAACTGAACGAGGATGTAATTGTAAGCATTTTTGTTAAGTAGAAGTACTTTGATATGTGTCTTGAAGTCTTTCAAAAGTGTAAGAATACATATCAAAACACAATATGTATATACATTCTAATGGAGTCGTTAAGTCTTTGTTAGTCGTTACATGTAAGTGTTGTTTTGAAACCTTTAAGTTAACGATCTCAATTAATGTTGTTAACCCAATGTTTATTATATCAAATGAGATGTTAAATTATTATATTATCATGATATTATGATGTATGAATATCTCTTAATATGATATATACATTAAAATATCGTTACAACGATAATCGTTACATATAAGTCTCGTTTCGTAATTCTTGAGTTAGTAGTCTTATTTTTACATATGTAGTTCATTGTTAACATACTTAATGATATATTTAAATATCATTTTATCATGTTAAATATAGTGTATCAATATCTTAATATGATACATATGTATTTAGTAGACATTATCATAACGATAATCGTTATATATATCATTTCGAGTTTCTTAACTTAGTAATCTCATTTCTTATGTATATCACACATTGTTAATATACTTAGTGAGATACTTACTTATCATAATCTCATGTCAACCATATATATATATATATATATATATATATATATATATATATATATATATATATATATATATATATATATATATATATATATATATATATATATATATATGTCTATATATACCACAACATGTAGTTTTTACAAATTTGTAACGTTCGTGAATTGCCGGTCAACTTGGGTGATCAATTGTCTATATGAAACTTATTTCATTTAATCAAGTCTTAACAAGTTTAATTGCTTAACATGTTGGAAACATTTAGTCATGTAAATATCAATCTCAATTAATATATATAAACATGGAAAAGTTCGGGTCACTACAATACCTACCCGTTAAATAAATTTCGTCCCGAAATTTTAAGCTGTTGAAGGTGTTGACGAATCTTCTGGAAATAGATGGTATTTCGTCTTCATCTGATCTTCATGCTCCTAGGTGAACTCGGGTCCTCTACGAGCATTCCATCGAACCTTAACAATCGGTATCTTGTTTTGCTTAAGTCTCTTAACCTTACGATCCATTATTTCGACGGGTTCTTCAATGAATTGAAGTTTTTCATTGATTTGGATTTTGTCCAACGGAATAGTGAGATCTTCTTTAGCAAAACATTTCTTCAAATTCAAGACGTGAAAAGTGTTATGTAAAGCCGCGAGTTGTTGAGGTAGCTCCAGTTGGTAAGCTACTGGTCTGACACGATCTATAATATTGAATGGTCCAATGTACCTTGGATTTAGATTCCCCCGTTTACCAAATCGAACAACGCCTTTCCAAAGTGAAACTTTAAGCATGACCATTTCTCTAATTTCAAACTCTATATCTTTTCTTTTACTGTCCACGTAGCTCTTTTGTCGACTCTGGGCGGTTTTCAATCGTTGTTTAATTTGGATGATTTTCTCGGTAGTTTCTTGTATTATCTCCGGACCCGTAATGTGTCTATCCCCACTTCATTCCAACAAATCGGAGACCTGCACTTCCTACCATAAAGTGCCTCAAACGGCGCCATCTCAATACTAGAATGATAACTGTTGTTGTAGGAAAATTCTGCTAACGGTAGGTGTCGATCCCAACTATTTCCGAAATCAATAACACATGCTCGTAGCATCTCTTCAAGTGTTTGTATCGTCCTTTCGCTCTCCCCGTCAGTTTGTGGATGATAGGCAGTACTCATGGCTAGACGAGTCACCAATGCTTGTTGCAACGTCTGCCAGAACCTTGAAACAAATCTACCATCCCTATCAGAGATAATAGAGACGGGTATTCCATGTATGGAGACAACCTCCTTCAAATACAATCGCGCCAACTTCTCCATTTTGTCATCTTCTCTCATTGGCTGGAAGTGTGCTGACTTGGTGAGACGATCAACTATTACCCAAATAGTATCATAACCACTTGCAGTCCTTGGAAATTTAGTAATGAAATCCATGGTAATGTTTTCCCATTTCCATTCCGGGATTTCAGGTTGTTGTAGTAGACCTGATGGTTTCTGATGTTCAGCTTTGACCTTAGAACACGTCAAACATTCTCCTACATATTTAAAAATATCGGCTTTCATACCCGGCCACCAAAAGTGTTTCTTGAGATCTTTTTACATCTTCCCCGCTGCGGGATGTATTGAATATCTAGTTTTATGTGCTTCCTTAAGTACCATTTCTCTCACATCTCCAAATCTTGGTACCCAAATTCTATCAGCCCTATATCGGGTTCCGTCTTCCCGAATATTAAGATGTTTCTCTGATCCTTTGGGTATCTCATTCTTTAACTTTCCTTCTTTTACAACCCCCTGTTGCGCCTCCTTTATTTGAGTAGTAAGGTTAGTACGAATAATTATATTCATAGCTTTTACCCGTATAGGTTCTCTGTCCTTTCTACTCAAAGCGTCGGCTACCACATTCGCCTTCCCTGAGTGGTATCGAATCTCAAAATCATAATCATTCAACAGTTCAATCCACCTGCGTTGTCTCATATTCAGTTGCTTCTGATTAAATATATGTTGGAGACTTTTTTGGTCGGTATATATAATACTTTTGACTCCATATAAATAATGCCTCCAAGTCTTTAATGCAAAAACAACAGCACCCAATTCCAAATCGTGAGTCGTATAATTTTGCTCGTGAATATTCAATTGTCTAGACACATAAGCAATCACCTTCGTTCGTTGCATTAATACACAACCGAGACCTTATTTTGATGCGTCACAATAAATGACAAAATCATCATTCCCTTCAGGCAATGACAATATAGGTGCCGTAGTTAGCTTTTTATTTAATAACTGAAACGCTTTCTCTTGTTCATCCTTCCATTCAAATTTCTTCCCTTTATGCGTTAATGCAGTCAAGGGTTTTGCTATTTTGGAGAAATCTTGGATGAATCTTCTGTAGTAACCAGCCAATCCTAAAAATTGACGTATATGCTTCGGAGTTTTTGGGGTTTCCCAATTTTCAACGGTTTCGATCTTTGCCGGGTCCACCTGGATACCTTCTTTGTTCACTATGTGACCGATGAATTGAACTTCTTCCAACCAAAATGCACACTTTGAAAACTTAGCGTACAGTTTTTCTTTCCTCAATACTTCTAGCACTTTTCTCAAATGTTCTTTGTGCTCTTGATCATTCTTTGAATAAATAAGTATGTCATCGATGAAAACAATGACAAAATTGTCAAGATATGGCCCACACACTCGGTTCATAAGGTCCATGAACACAGCTGGTGCGTTAGTCAATCCAAACTTCATAACCATAAACTCGTAATGACCATAACGCGTCCTAAAAGCAGTTTTTGGAATATCATCCTCCTTTACTCGCATTTGATGATATCCAGAACATAAATCGATTTTCAAATAAACCAACGAACCTTGTAGTTGATCAAATAAGTCATCAATTCTCGGCAGTGGATAACGGTTTTTGATGGTAAGTTTATTCAACTCTCTGTAGTCAATACCAACCTAAATGTACCATCCTTCTTCTTGACAAACAAAACAGGAGCTCCCCATGGTGATGTGCTTGGTCGAATGAAACCACGTTCTAATAGTTCTTGCAGTTGGCTTTGCAGTTCTTTCATCTCGCTGGGTGCGAGTCTGTAAGGAGCACGAGCTATTGGTGCAGCTCCTGGTACAAGATCTATTTGAAATTCAACAGATCGATGTGGAGGTAGTCCCGGTAATTCTTTCGGAAATACATCGGGAAATTTTTTTGCGATGGGAACATCATTGATGCTCTTTTCTTCAGTTTGTACTTTCTCGACGTGTGCTAGAATAGCATAGCAACCTTTTCTTATTAGTTTTTGTGCCTTCAATTTACTAATAAGATGTAGCTTCGTGTTGCCCTTTTCTCCGTACACCATTAAGGGTTCTCCTTCTTCTCGTACAATGCGAATTGCATTTTTGTAACATACGATCTCTGCTTTCATCTCCTTCAGCCATTCCATGCCAACTATTACATCAAAACTCCCTAACTCTACTGGTATCAAATCAATCTTAAATATTTCACTACCCAGTTTAATTTCTCGATTCCGGCATATATAATCTGCTGAAATTAATTTACCGTTTGCTAATTCGAGTAAAAATTTACTATCCAACGGTGTCAATGGACAACTTAATTTATCACAAAATTCTCTACTCATATAGCTTCTATCTGCACCCGTGAAAGGACCCGTCCTAATCCACCTGGACGAAGTCATCAACATTAGATCCCATTGCGATGATCGGCTCCAAGTAATGTCCTTATATTGAGCAAATGCACAGCGGATGACTTAATTCGTACCTGAGAATAAACATGCTTTAAAGTGTCAACCAAAAGGTTGGTGAGTTCATAGGTTTATCATAACAATCATTTCAATATGTTAATAGACCACAAGATTTCATAATCATAAACATAATACACTCGCAAGTGTATGTAAAGCATTCTAAGTGATTGAGCACTTGGTAACCATACTTAACATTTAATCAACGTCGCATATTCCCTTTATTATGAAATCTCACTACACCGTACCAAGTGTAGTCACCAAAACGAAGTACTGTGCAACCGTTGAATACTGGTCGTCCAGTCCGGTTGGGGTTGTCAGGCCCGATAGATCTATCAACAGGATTCGCGTTTACAATACCCATGTAAATAGTAGTTACCAAGCTACAGGAAAATATGCCAGTGGTACAACTCAACGTAGAATATATTTTTAAGTACTTGTGTCTATTTTGTAAATATTTATAAAAGCAACGCATGTATTCTCAGCCCAAAAATATATATTGCAAAAGCAAATAAAAAGGGAGCAAATGAAACTCACTTCTGCCTTGAAGGTATTTAATTCGACTTGGTCTCTGATAGATATCACGAACCTAACCATATATATATAATATATCAATATATTTTCTTTTTAAGTAATCGTTACATATATATATATATACTTTTAATACTTTTAATATTTTTCTTAGTCCGTAGTTAGCAGTCCGATGTTAGTGGTCCACAATTAGTTGCTTAAATAAAATAAATAAAGACCCCATCATATTCGTATTGATCAGAATTAATCTCGACCCATGATACCATGTTGTCAAATGTCGTGTTGCGTACATAAAGTACCGTGTTGTCAAATGACGTGTTGCGTACAATCATGAGGTCTTATGATTAATCTTCTCGTGTTGTTTACGGGTGGTCCTGAAATATATAAAATCAAATCATAAGTAATTATATATAAAATATCATATTAATTAGAAAAGATATGATTAATTTATTTTTTCTCCAAATATTTTCGTAGCTAAACTAGCTTTGGATACCCAATCTTGTTTTAGTCGTAGTTTCTTCATTACAACTCTGTTTTTGTTGGTTCAACTTGCCACTTCCTTGGATCGGGTCAAATTTTAAGAATATGAACTGAAAATACCTTAGTTTGTATTCGAAATCATAGGTTATAGGTCAAACTTTGGTGAAACTTATGAAAGTAATCATTTTCCATCATAAAAACAACATTTAATGATCATTTTTCTAAAAATACTTACACTTTGAGTTAAACCATGAAATTTTTATGTGTTAGCATATTCATAAGAAATATCATTTTTCCAGAACATGAACTTCCAATTCAAAGTTCAAGATAGTTTTTAATTATCCAACCCAAAACAGCCCCCGGTTGCACTCCGACGACGTAGATTCAGTTTTTAAGATGTTCTTTGTAAAACCAAGTTATATCTTGTTAAGTTAGCATATCATTATGATATATTACAGGTCTTGAAGTGTTTTAAAAGTTAAGTTAGAAGGATCTATTTAGTTTGCAAACAAGTTTGAAATCATTCAAACTATGTTCTTGTTGTTAAAATTTTACAACATAAAATAAGATAGCTATATAATTATGAATCGAACAAGATTATGAACAAGGTTACTACCTCAAGTTTCTTGGACAAAGTTACTGTAATAGATAAGAAAAAATCTTGGAATCAAAGAGTGGTGGAGTTAGATCAAAAGGTTGGAAGTATACTTCTTCAAATGGGTGGTTATTTTGATATGTTCTTGAAAGAGTTTTCTTATGGTGTTTAAGGCTTGTAATTGAAGCTAAATGATGGGGAAAATGCTTGGAGATGATCAAGTATGAAGTTAGGAGTATTTTGAGAGAGAAATGAGGGTGTAGGTATGAGAAAATGGAGTGAAGAAATGGTGTTCATTCATAAAAACGTTTTTAGTTTATAAAGAAAGAAAAGGATTCCTAATTTTGTTTTCTTACTAATAATTCATGCTACTTGACAAATTCTAGTTACCTCATATCTAGGGCAGTAATAATGTTGATTAGGATGTTGATTTGATGTGTATATACCAATATTAAATACATATAGAAGCTGGGTATGATACGGGTACATATACCCTAGATATACGTATAGAAATCTTGAGAAAACGGAACGAGAATTCAAATATAGCTATCTTTTGTGAATATACTTATATTGTTTTATGTATTTAAGTCCTTAAAAAGTGATTAAATACATTATATATACGATACATGTATAAGCATTATAGATTATAAGTATATATATCAAAGAATGTTACGTATAGTTATCGTTTTGAAAACTTAAGTTAGTAGTTTCAAAATATACTTATAACTCATTGTCAGTAGTACACAATGAGATGTTAAACCATCCTTAGATCATGTTAAATATATATAAATACATATATATACACAAACGTATAATTATCGTATGTTATATAGTTCGTGATATCATCGGTCATATTGGACGGTCAAACTTTGTGTAAAACTCTTTTCAAAAACACAAGTCTCAACAATTTGGATTGCATATCATGTTGGTATGGTTTAATTTATGTAAATATTAATCTCATAAGTATAATTTGGTCAGAAAATTCCGGGTCATTACAGTACCTACCCGTTAAAGAAATTTCGTCCCCGAAATTTGATAGAGGTTGTTATGGATAACAATAAGAAGGTTTTCATGACAAATATAAGGTGATAATGGAGTTTTATCATCATTGAGTAATGTAGATAAAACGATTCGATTTTGCGAAGAATATAAATGAGACTATCGTAAAAGAGTGAGATGAGTAAAATATATTCGTCTTAACCGATGACGTAGTTATGATTGATTTCCGGGATTTAAGGGATTTAAAGAGAATCTTACGTAATAAGATTTGGTTCTTTGGTGATTAAGGAAATCAGGATCTTCTTTGATTATATGCAATAATCTGTTTCGATTGCTCTGTCGGATATTTCACTATAAATTCACCCCTTCGTTTCCTTATTTTCCACGACTCACACCTTCTATTCTTTCTCTCTTGATTCTTACTTTAAAGCATTCATCAATATGCTCCATCCAGTCCTGATTCTTGATATACTCCTAACTTTTATATCTGTCATTCTTCTTTTTCATCTACCACCAGAAGAATCTATTTACTTCTACTATACTCTTGTGTTTATAGTGTTTCTAATTCTCCCGTGTCTCTATATTGCTATCTGCATCGATATACACGGTTTGTAATTTCAGGGTTATTATCGAAGTTTATATTCTTCATTATTTTTCGGAGCTTCATGCTTTCGTTTTCTCTTCCCGACTTCGAGTCAAGCGAGTAATGGTCCGGAATTCGTAGATATGAAATTCAGAATGAACATAGCTAATGCTCTAAGAAGAAAATGGTAATAGAACGATTTTGATTTGTTAAATTACCAGAATACTCTGGAGAAGACCGAGTCATCCAGAAAAATATTCTCTTGATATGTTTAGAGATTAGATAGAATGTAAGAGTCGTGTAAATGGCACATGATGACGGTACTGTGAATCATCATGCTTCATTAGAAACTCAGCATGACTTACTGTAATATAATGACGTTGATCAAGTGTCATTATATTATACTAATCCATGCTTCAGTTCCCAACACTACTTCAAAACATTCATATTTTAAACTCGAAGGTTTCAGAATTTAGAAACTAACACAATTTCTTTTATGTTGCAGATATTACGGAGAGATAAATGATCTCAGATAAGAATAGTTGTGAAAATATCGCCAGAAATATGGAGGATATTTATAATAGAACATACGAGAATATCTTAGAATTTCTAATATCAATGGATGATGAAGAAGATTTGTCTGTGAAGGTTTAGAATGAGAAATAAGATGTTTGCTAACAATTTCAGCAGGCACAGAATCATTTGGATTCTTTGAAGGCAAACTTATTCTTTGTGATTTGTCCACGGCTTTCTTCATAGTTTCACATAATCCGCTTTTCGGTAATAAATTTTCTATCGAGCGTTCCTAACACTCCTTTCTTTATCATCAAACTTTTGGCCATTAAGATCATCTACAACATGCTGCTTCGTCAGCATTTTCAAAGTTAACTGATCTGGGTCATCGGTTATTAAACCGAGGTAGTTTCAGGAGAATTGTGTTTTTAGAATGATTAATCGCTGATGGTAATATTGTGGAATATAAAAGGTTCCCCAGTAACAATAAAGAGTACGCATATATATCGCGGTTATAATAAAGTTGTTTCGGATGAAAAGTCGGAGTTGACTTGCTGGAGCTGTGACAAAATTAGCTACTTTGGAAAGGGATTGCAAAACGATCTTCGGTAATAACAATGTCAAAGGAACTAGAACAGATACGTGTCAAACGTTTACTCGGTTTTCGAGGGTTTTTCAGGTGCATAACTATATGCATCAATCTTTTCTTCCGTAGATGAAGTGCGGTTGGTTTATCCTCTCGATTGAGATGTTTTTAAGAATCATGATAGATTTGAACGCTGATTGTAATCGTCGAGATACAATGAGGTTTAAGATGAAATCAAGTGGCAATCTTGAAGAAATGTTTAGTTTCATATGTTATAATCAATATTTTAATTCATTTTAATTGTCCAATGTCATTAGTCCACAGTCGATAGTCCACAGTAACAGTCCAATAATTCATATATAGTTTAATATATAATATACGAATTAATTAATACGTGTCGTGACCCGTATACCTCTCAGACTCGATCAAACTCAAACTATATATATTATTGTAGAATCAACCTCAACCCTGTATAAAGAACTCGATCATTACTGCATATAGAGTGTCTATGGTGATTCCAAATAATATATATAGATGCGTCGATATGATATGTCAAAACATTGTATACGTGTCCCGATATTTAAAGTGCATAAAATAATTACAGAAATTAAATGACGATAAATAAAAGTGCGATAATTAAATTGCGATAAATAAACTGCGATAAATAAAATGTAATCAGTTAGCTAGGAACAGTTAGCTGGAACAGTTAGCGTGGATTCTTAACAAAATTTTTCATAGTTAATTTGTTTTTTTCTAACAGATTTTATTTTGTCATATGTTTTCTTCATATGCCACTTGTTGGATTCTGGGAAATAAAAACCCAAATATGAAATTGAATGAAAATGGTTATTCTACGGTGAACAGATACGTATATCGGTGGATGTAAGTAGGATAGTAAATGACTGTTGAATCAGCTTCGACGAATGTACATTGTAAGTTATTAAGATGAAATCTAATTATTCCTCGGGTATTACCTACTTGTTAAAAAAAAAATTTCACCATTAATATTTTGTATAAAAGAACTTTTAATTACAATCTTTATGAAAACATATATACATATATATTTTCTTCAGATGAAATCATGAATTTAATGAGTTAATATGATATTAATCTCATTTGCTTTTCGGTTTGAGCTAGAATAAGAAATCTCTAAAACTTTTTGAAACCACATATTCTTCGCAGAATATCAATGAAGTTATGGATCAATACTTCATCGTTCATAATTGTTGGTACTCCTTGGTATCTATGGTACGTATGATGTTGATGTTTGTGGGACAAATTATGATGTCGAGAGTTGTGATGCGGATGTTGTTTGTTAGTGGTGATGATGGTATTGTTGATGTTATTGATGGTGGTGCAGATTATGCTGCTGGTGCTGCTGCTGGTGTTTGCAACCTTCGCACCATGTTCTCCAAAGCCGTCACGTGAGCGCGAAGTTCGTTAACTTCTGCTAGTACACCGGGATGATTGGCGGTTGGAGCGAGCGAATGAACAAGATTTGTAATATGGGATAGTATATAATCGTGACGAGATACTCTAGAAATGAGAAAGAAAATGGTGTTTCGAATAGGTTCGCCGGTAAGTGCTTCAGGTTCATCGCCAAGAGGGCAATTTGGTGGATGGAATGGATCACCTTCTTCTTGTCTCCAGTGATTTAGTATATTACGAACCCATCCCCAATTCATCCAGAATAGATGATGGGAAATTGGTTGATCCATTCCGGTGACGCTGCTTTCAGAGCCCGAATGGAAATCCATATCGGCATAACTGTCGGAATCTGAAGAATTCGAACTAGATGCGGAATCCATCTTGTATAATGGGGAAAATGAATTTTTGGTATGGAATAGATTATAGAAGTTAGATTTGGTACTCTTCGATACATAATTTACATATGTATATATAATACCAAAATCCCGTAAATTACGGAGAATCTTTGAAAAGATATCAGTTAAAGTTCGCAATAACAGATATGCTAAGATAAGAATTCGTCTATACACTATCAATGCAGTAAATGCAGTAAAACGTGTCTAGACTTATGAATGATAAGCAGGTAATTTCCTAAGGATGATAAGCAGATGATTTCTGACTAGAAATGATAAGCAAAACTTTTGACATGTAGACACGGTCGAAGTCCAGACTCATTAATGCATCCTAACAACTACTAGTTAGACACACTAATGCAAGACCTGGTTCGCTACGACCACCGTTCTGATACCAACTGAAAGGACCTGTCCTAATCCACCTGGACGAAGTCATCAACATTTGGTCCCATTGCGATGATCGGCTCCAAGTAATGTCCTTATATTGAGAAAATGCACAGCGGAAGACTTAATTCGTACCTGAGAATAAACATGCTTTAAAGTGTCAACCAAAAGGTTGGTGAGTTCATAGGTTTATCATAACAATCATTTCAATATGTTAATAGACCACAAGATTTCATAATCATAAACATAATACACTCGCAAGTGTATGTAAAGCATTCTAAGTGGTTGAGCACTTGGTAACCATACTTAACATTTAATCAACGTCGCATATTCCCTTTATTATGAAATCTCACTACACCGTACCAAGTGTAGTCACCAAAATGAAGTACTGTGCAACCGTTGAATACTGGTCGTCCAGTCCGGTTGGGGTTGTCAGGCCCGATAGATCTATCAACAGGATTCGCGTTTACAATACCCATGTAAATAGTAGTTACCAAGCTACAGGGAAATATGCCAGTGGTACAACTCAACGTAGAATATATTTTTAAGTACTTGTGTCTATTTTGTAAATATTTATAAAAGCAACGCATGTATTCTCAGCCCAAAAATATATATTGCAAAAGCAAATAAAAAAGGAGCAAATGAAACTCACTTCTGCCTTGAAGGTATTTAATTCTACTTGGTCTCCGATAGATATCACGAACCTAACCATATATATAATATATCAACATATTTTCTTTTTAAGTAATCGTTACACATATATATACTTTTAATACTTTTAATATTTTTCTTAGTCTGTAGTTAGCAGTCCGATGTTAGTGGTCCACAATTAGTTGCTTAAATAAAATAAATAAAGACCCCATCATATTCGTATTGATCAGAATTAATCTCGACCCATGGTACCATGTTGTCAAATGTCGTGTTGCGTAACCCCATCATATTCGTATTGATCAGAATTAATCTCGACCCATGGTACCATGTTGTCAAATGTCGTGTTGCGTACATAAAGTACCGTGTTGTCAAATGACGTGTTGCGTACAATCATGAGGTCTTATGATTAATCTTCTCGTGTTGTTTACGGGTGGTCCTGAAATATATAAAATCAAATCATAAGTAATTATATATAAAATATCATATTAATTAGAAAAGATATGATTAATTTAGTTTTTCTCCAAATATTTTCGTAGCTAAACTAGCTTTGGATACCCAATCTTGTTTTAGTCGTAGTTTCTTCATTACAACTCTGTTTTTGTTGGTTCAACTTGCCACTTCCTTGGATCGGGTCAAATTTTAAGAATATGAACTGAAAATACCTTAGTTTGTATTCGAAATCATAGGTTATAGGTCAAACTTTGGTGAAACTTATGAAAGTGATCATTTTCCATCATAAAAACAACATTTAATGATCATTTTTCTAAAAATACTTACACTTTGAGTTAAACCATGAAATTTTTATGTGTTAACACATTCATAAGAAATATCATTTTTCCAGAACATGAACTTCCAATTCAAAGTTCAAGATAGTTTTTAATTATCCAACCCAAAACAGCCCCCGGTTGCACTCCGACGACGTAGATTCAGTTTTTAAGATGTTCTTTGTAAAACCAAGTTATATCTTGTTAAGTTAGCATATCATTATGATATATTACAGGTCTTGAAGTGTTTTAAAAGTTAAGTTAGAAGGATCTATTTAGTTTGCAAAAAAGTTTGAAATCATTCAAACTATGTTCTTGTTGTTAAAATTTTACAACATAAAATAAGATAGCTATATAATTATGAATCGAACAAGATTATGAACAAGGTTACTACCTCAAGTTTCTTGGACAAAGTTACTGTAATAGATAAGAAAAAATCTTGGAATCAAAGAGTGGTGGAGTTAGATCAAAAGGTTGGAAGTATACTTCTTCAAATGGGTGGTTATTTTGATATGTTCTTGAAAGAGTTTTCTTATGGTGTTTAAGGCTTGTAATTGAAGCTAAATGATGGGGAAAATGCTTGGAGATGATCAAGTATGAAGTTAGGAGTATTTTGAGAGAGAAATGAGGGTGTAGGTATGAGAAAATGGAGTGAAGAAATGGTGTTCATTCATAAAAACGTTTTTAGTTTATAAAGAAAGAAAAGGATTTCTAATTTTGTTTTCTTACTAATAATTCATGCTACTTGACAAATTCTAGTTACCTCATATCTAGGGCAATAATAATGTTGATTAGGATGTTGATTTGATGTGTATATACCAATAGTAAATGCATATAAAAGCTGGGTATGATACGCGTACATATACCCTAGATATACGTATAGAAATCTTGAGGAAACGGAACGAGAATTCAAATATAGCTATCTTTTGTGAATATACTTATATTGTTTTATGTATTTAAGTCCTTAAAAAGTGATTAAATACATTATATATACGATACATGTATAAGCATTATAGATTATAAGTATATATATCAAAGAATGTTACGTATAGTTATCGTTTTGAAAACTTAAGTTAGTAGTTTCAAAATATACTTATAACTCATTGTCAGTAGTACACAATGAGATGTTAAACCATCCTTAGATCATGTTAAATATATATAAATACATATATATATACACAAACGTATAATTATCGTATGTTATATAGTTCGTAATATCATCGGTCATATTGGACGGTCAAACTTTGTGTAAAACTCTTTTCAAAAACACAAGTCTCAACAATTTGGATTGCATATCATGTTGGTATGGTTTAATTTATGTAAATATTAATCTCATAAGTATAATTTGGTTAGAAAATTCCGGGTCATTACAACCCGAATCAAATAAAACGTAAGCAGATTTATTGTCAATAAGAAACGTACCCGTAACAAGCTCCGGGTCTTCCTGTACCTCTGCTGCATTAATATTGAAAACTCTTCCGCGGCCTTGTCCATTCGTGTTCTCCTGGTTCGGGCAATTTCTAATAATGTGGCCCGGTTTTCCACATTTATAACAAACTACATTGGCATAACTTGCTCTGACACTACTTGCTCTGCCATTACTCGTTCCGACACCATTTGTTCCTTTCGTTCTGTTAACCCCTGGTCCGTAGACCTCACACTTCACCGCGCTATAACCATTTCTTTTACACTTGTTGCAAAATTTGGTACAGAACCCCGAGTGATACTTTTCACACCTTTGGCATAGCTGCTTCTGATTGTTGTTGTTGTTGCGGTTGTTATTGTTGTTGGGATGATTCTTGTAGTTGTTGTTGTTGTTGTGCCGTTTATTGTAGTTGCGATTGATGTTGCGATTGATGTTGCGATTGTTAGGATAGTTGTTGTTGTATTGGTTACTCTTATCACCATTTTTCTCCCACTTTCTTTTGACTAGCTTCACGTTGGCCTATTCGGCAGCCTGTTCTTTAATTCTTCCCTCAATATGGTTCACTAGTTTGTGAGCCATTCTACATGCCTTTTGTATGGGGGCAAGCTCGTGTGAACTTATATCTTTTTAGATTCTCTCCGGTAACCCTTTCACAAACGCGTCGATCTTCTCTTCCTCATCTTCGAATGCTCTCGGACACAATAGGCACAATTCTGTGAATCATCTTTCGTACGAAGTAATATCGAATCCCTGTGTTCGTAACCCTCTAAGTTCTAACTTAATCTTATTGACCTCGGTTCTGGGACGGTACTTCTCGTTCATCAAGTGCTTGAATGCTGACCACGGTAGCGCGTAAGCAGCATCTTGTCCCACTTGCTCTAGATAGGTATTCCACCATGTTAACGCAGTACCTGTGAAGGTATACGTAGCGTACTTCACTTTGTATCCTTCAGCACACTTACTTATGGCAAAAATCGATTCAACTTTCTCGGTCCACCGTTTCAATCCGATTGGTCCTTCGGTCCCATCAAATTCTGAAGGTTTACAGGCAGTGAATTCCTTGTAGGAGCATCCTACACGATTTCTTGCACCGTTAGCTGTATTTCTAGATTCAGATTTATTGTTGGTATGTAGCGCGGCCTGTAATCCGGCTATGTTTGAAGCAAGAAAGGCACGAAATTCCTTTTCGCTCATATTCAAGGTGTGTCGAGTAGTCGGTGCCATTTCCTTCAAAATAGTCAAATGAAACAAGTTAATCATACAGAATATTAAGAGTAGTCAATAGTATCTCGTAGCATAATATGAACTCATTTATAAAAGCTTTTTCTTCATATTAGTGTTTTATAAGTTTAAATTCGGGTACTACCTACCCGTTAAGTTCATACTTAGTAGCTAATATACAATTCAACTACTACAATTCCATATGAATAAGTGAATATAATAATATATCACATACAAATATTCTTTAAACTTACAACTTCGCTATATTACATATAACATGAAATATAGTACACTATGATACAGGATAGTTTTGAAGATAAATCTAGTTAATACGCAAGTTGTTCAGCAAAGGAAATAAAGACAAGTAATTCATAAGTCCAGAAACAAGTCATGCATTCTGGTTTTACTAAGACGACTTCCCATCCTTGGTCTTGTGGAAAATAACCGTTATGACCATTGGCTAGGCAGCATGTTGTAATGTTGTCAAAAGGACGAGGGTTTCGTAATGTCTAACAGCCCCGTAATAATCTAAAGACCTTGTTTCTCACCCCAACTACTGAATCCGTCACTTGTGGGAAAGTTTTATTTAAAAGCTACAATCCGATGTTCTTTTTCTCACTTAGGTAAGAAGCGAACATCACTAACCCGTAAGCATAACATGCTTCTTTATGTTGCATGTTAGAAGCTCTTTCTAATTCACGAAATCCTATGTTGGGATATGTTGAGTCAAAATAGGTTCTTAACCCGTAGCGTAAAATTGCATTTGGGTTCCCCGCATTTAAAGCTTTAAAGAAAACACGGCATAACTTAAAGTCTCCCCAATGTGATATACCTCACCTATCAAAGGAAAGCCTTTAATAAACTAAGGCATTTCTGGAAAGTCTTTCAAATGTTTGACAAGTTAATTTCGCCATAACTAAATGTGCTGATGAATTCTGACCGACTCTAGACAAGATTTCCTCAATCATATCCTCTGGTAGGTCTTCTAAAAATTCAGTTGTCTACTCTTAACGTCCATTTTGTTTTTATACTGTAAAATAGACAAGGATTAGATTCGTAATAACAAACAATACAAGCAATTTTTTACATAGAACATAAAAGTACAAGCACACTACAATACATTTATTACACAACATGCTCACACCCCTCTATTCTGAATCACTGGTTTCTTCTTCTTCGGACTTGGTTCTTTTTCCTAATTTTCTAGGGATATATGATGTTCCTCTAATAGAGCCGTCATTTTCCACATTGGTTTAGAAAAACCTGGTGGTTTAGAGGTTCCCGGGTTATTGTCACGATATTAAAAATATGGGTGTTGACGGTACATATAAAGTTCATCGGGGTCGGAATCAGATTTCTCTATTTTGATGCCTTTTCCCTTATTATTTTCTTTTGCCTCATTAAATTGGGTTGGTGTAATTTCTATAACATCATCGGAATCCTCATCAGGATCCGATTAATTGGAAAATTGGTAATTTTCCCAATATTTTGCTTCCTTAGCGGAAACAGCATTGACCATTATTAACTTTGGTCCATTGGTTGAGTATTTTCTTTTATTTGACCGGTTTTCTGTGGTTCCTACTATTCCCCCCTCCGGAACCTCTTCTTCTTCCGGTTCCTCTTCTTCTGGTTCCTCTTCTTCCGGTTCCTCTTCTTCCGGTTCCGTTTCCTCTTCTTCCGGTTCTTCGGGAACTTGTGAATCTTGCCAATATATATTTGACTCTTCGTTATTATTAGGTGAGTCAATGGGATTTGTGCTAGAGGTAGACATCTATCACACAATATCAAACATGTTAAGAGATTAATATACCACATAATATTTACATGTTAATAATATATAGTTTCCAACAAAAATGTTAAGCAATCATTTTTAAAGAAAACACGGTCGAAATCCAGACTCACTAATGCATCCTAACAAACTCGATAAGACACACTAATGAAAATTTTTTGGTTCTCTAAGACCAACGCTCGGATACCAACTGAAATGTCCCGTTCATATTGATTATAAACGTTCCATATTAATTGATTTCGTTGCGAGGTTTTAACCTCTATATGAGACGTTTTTCAAAGACTGCATTCATTTTTAAAACAACCATAACCTTTATTTTATCAATAAAGGTTTCAAAAGCATTACGTAGATTATCAAATAATGATAATCTAAAATATAGTGTTTACACACGATCATTACATAATGGTTTACAATAGAAATATATTACATCGACATATGTTTCTTGAATGCAGTTTTTACACAATATCATACATACATGGACTCCAAATCTTGTCCTTATTTTAGTATGCAACAGCGGAAGCTCTTAGTATTCACCTGAGAATAAACATGCTTTAAACATCAACAAAAATCTTGGTGAGTTATAGGTTTAACCTATATATATCAAATCGTAACAATAGACCACAAGATTACATATTTCAATACACATCCCATACATAGAGATAAAAATCATTCATATGGTGAATATCTGGTAACCGACATTAACAAGATGCATATATAAGAATATCCCCATCATTCCGTGACACCCTTCGGATATGATATAAATTTCAAAGTACTAAAGCATCCGGTACTTTGGATGGGGTTTGTTAGGCCAAATAGATCTATCTTTATGATTCGCGTCAATTAGGGTGTCTGTTCCCTAATTCTTAGATTACCAGACTTAATAAAAAGGGGCATATTCGATTTCGATAATTCAACCATAGAATGTAGTTTCACGTACTTGTGTCTATTTTGTAAATCACTTATAAAACCTGCATGTATTCTCATCCCAAAAATATTAGATTTTAAAAGTGGGACTATAACTCACTTTCACATATATTTTCTTCCTCGAAAATAAGACTTGGCCACGGATTGATTCACGAACCTATACAAATTTGTACATATATATCAAAGTATGATCAAAATATAATTACAACCATTTTTATTATGTTTTAAAGATTTGAGTGTATTAAGTCAGCTGTCCTCGTTAGTAACCTACAACTAGTTGTCCACAGTTAGATGTACAGAAATAAATCGATATATATTATCTTGAATCAATCCACGACCCAGTGTATACGAATCTCAGGCTAGATCACTACTCAAAGTATATATATTTTTGGAATCAACCTCAACCATGTATAGCTAACTCCAACATTACTGCATATAGAGTGTCTATGGTTGTTCCAAATAATATATATAAATGGGTCGATATGATATGTCAAAACATTTGCATACGTGTCTATGGTATCCAAAGATTACATAATATATTAGAATACATGTATAATACAATATAAGTTAGTTAGGATATGATTTGTATAGATTTGTTAAACATTTCCCGTAGCTAAAAAGATCAAAAATATCCAATCTTGTTTTACCCATAACTTCTTCATTTTAAATCCGTTTTGAGTGAATCAAATTGCTATGGTTTCATATTGAACTCTAATTTAAGAATCCAAACAGAAAAAGTATAGGTTTATAGTCTAAAATTTAAGTTACATGTCAATTACTAAAGAGGTAGTCATTTCCGTCGAAAGAATGACATCTTGATGACCATTTTGAAAAACATACTTTGACTTTGAGTTTAACCAAGATTTTTGGATATAGTTTCATGTTCATATGAAAAATCATTTTTCTAGAAGAACAACTTTTAAACCAAAGTTTATCATAGTTTTTAATTATCCAAACCAAAACAGCCCCCGGTTTCACTACGACGGCGTATATCCGATTTTATGGTGTTCATCGTGTTTTCAGGTTTTAAATCATTAAGTTAGCATATCATATAGATATATAACATGTGTTTAGTTGATTTTAAAAGTAAAGTTAGAAGGATTAACTTTTTTTTGCGAACAAGTTTAGAATTAACTAAACTATGTTCTAGTGATTACAAGTTTAAACCTTCGAATAAGATAGCTTTATATGTATGAATCGAATGATGTTATGAACATCATTACTACCTCAAGTTTCCTGGATAAAACTATTAGAAATGAGAAAAATGGATCTAGCTTCAAAGGATCCTTGGATGGCTTGAAAGTTCTTGAAGCAGAATCATGACACGAAAACAGTTCAAGTAAGATTTTAACTCGAAATAAGATTGTTATAGTTGTAGAAATTGAATCAAAGTTTGAATATGAATATTACCTTGAATTAGAAAGATAAACTACTATAAATAACAAAGGTTCCTTGATCTTAGATGATTACTTGGAATGGATTAGAAAGCTTGGAAGTAGACTTGCAAACTTGGAAGTATTCTTGATTATTATGAAACTATACTTATGGAATTTATGAAGAACACTTAGAACTTGAAGATGGAACTTAAGAGAGATCAATTAGATGAAGAAAATTGAAGAATGAAAGTGTTTGTAGGTGTTTTTGGTCGTTGGTATATGGATTAGATATAAAGGATATGTAATTTTGTTTTCATGTAAATAAGTCATGAATGATTACTAATATTTTTCTAATTTTATGAGATATTTCATGCTAGTTTCCAAATGATGGTTCCCACATGTGTTAGGTGACTCACATGGGCTACTAAGAGCTGATCATTGGAGTATATATACCAATAGTACATACATCTAAAAGCTGTATATTGTACAAGTACGAATACGGGTGCATACGAGTAGAATTGTTGATGAAACTGAACGAGGATATAATTGTAAGCATTTTTGTTAAGTAGAAGTACTTTGATATGTGTCTTGAAGTCTTTCAAAAGTGTAAGAATACATATCAAAACACAACATGTATATACATTCTAATGGAGTCGTTAAGTCTTCGTTAGTCGTTACATGTAAGTGTTGTTTTGAAACCTTTAAGTTAACAATCTCAATTAATGTTGTTAACCCAATGTTTATTATATCAAATGAGATGTTAAATTATTATATTATCATGATATTATGATGTATGAATATCTCTTAGTATTATATATACATTAAAATATCGTTACAACGATAATCGTTACATATAAGTCTCGTTTCGTAATTCTTGAGTTAGTAGTCTTGGTTTTACATATGTAGTTCATTGTTAACACACTTAATGATATATTTAAATATCATTTTATCATGTTAAATATAGTGTATCAATATCTTAATATGATACATATGTATTTAGTAGACATTATCATAACGATAATCGTTATATATATCATTTCGAGTTTCTTAACTTAGTAATCTCATTTCTTATATATATCACACATTGTTAATATACTTAGTGAGATACTTACTCATCATAATCTCATGTCAACCATATATATATATATGTCTATATATACCACAACATGTAGTTTTTACAAATTTGTAACGTTCGTGAATCGCCGGTCAACTTGGGTGATCAACTGTCTATATGAAACTTATTTCATTTAATCAAGTCTTAACAAGTTTGATTGCTTAACACATTGGAAACATTTAGTCATGTAAATATCAATCTCAATTAATATATATAAACATGAAAAAGTTCGGGTCACTACAGTACCTACCCGTTAAATAAATTTCGTCCCGAAATTTTAAGCTATTGAAGGTGTTGACGAATCTTCTGGAAATAGATGCGGGTATTTCTTCTTCATCTGATCTTCATGCTCCCAGGTGAACTCGGGTCTTCTATGAGCTTTCCATCGAACCTTAACAATCGGTATCTTGTTTTGCTTAAGTCTCTTAACCTCACGATCCATTATTTAGACGGGTTCTTCAATGAATTGAAGTTTTTCATTGATTTGGATTTCGTCCAATGGAATAGTGAGATCTTCTTTAGCAAAACATTTCTTCAAATTCGAGACGTGAAAAGTGTTATGTACAGCCGCGAGTTGTTGAGGTAGCTCCAGTTGGTAAGCTACTGGTCCGACACGATCTATAATCTTGAATGGTCCAATGTACCTTGGATTTAGTTTCCCCCGTTTACCAAATCGAACAACGCCTTTCCAAGGTGAAACCTTAAGCATGACCATTTCTCCAATTTCAAACTCTATATCTTTTCTTTTACTGTCCGCGTAGCTCTTTTGTCGACTCTGGGCGGTTTTCAGTCGTTGTTGAATTTGGATGATTTTCTCGGTAGTTTCTTGTATTATCTCCGGACCCGTAATCTGTCTATCCCCCACTTCATTCCAACAAATCGGAGACCTGCACTTTCTACCATAAAGTGCCTCAAACAGCGTCATCTCAATACTAGAATGATACTGTTGTTGTAGGAAAATTCTGCTAACGGTAGGTGTCGATCCCAACTGTTTCCGAAATCAATAACACATGCTCGTAGCATGTCTTCAAGCATTTGTATCATCCTTTTGCTCTGCCCATTAGTTTGTGGATGATAGGCAGTACTCATGTCTAGACGAGTCCCCAATGCTTGTTGCAACGTCTGCCAGAACCTTGAAACAAATCTACCATCCCTATCAGAGATAATAGAGACGGGTATTCCATGTCTGGAGACAATCTCCTTCAAATACAATCGCGCAAACTTCTCCATTTTGTCATCTTCTATCATTGGCAGGAAGTGTGCTGACTTGGTGAGACGATCAACTATTACTCAAATAGTATCATAACCACTTGCAGTCCTTGGCAATTTAGTAATGAAATCCATGGTAATGTTTTCCCATTTCCATTCCGGGATTTCAGGTTGTTGTAGTAGACCTGATGGTTTCTGATGTTCAGTTTTGACCTTAGAACACGTCAAACATTCTCCTACATATTTAGCAATATCGGCTTTCATACCCGGCCACCAAAAGTGTTTCTTGAGATCTTTATACATCTTCTCCGCTCCGGGATGTATTGAATATCTGGTTTTATGTGCTTCCTTAAGTACCATTTCTCTCACATCTCCAAATCTTGGTACCCAAAATTCTATTAGCCCTATATCGGGTTCCGTCTTCTCGAATATTAAGATGTTTCTCTGATCCTTTGGGTATCTCATTCTTCAACTTTCCTTCTTTTACAACCCCCTGTTGCGCCTCCTTTATTTGAGTAGTAAGGTTAGTACGAATAATTATATTCATAGCTTTTACCCGTATAGGTTCTCTATCCTTTCTACTCAAAGAGTCAGCTACCACATTCGCCTTCTCTACATGGTATCGAATCTCAAAATCATAATCATTCAACAGTTCAATCCACCTGCGTTGTCTCATATTTAGTTTCTTCTGATTAAATATATATATATATATATATATATATATATATATATATATATATATATATATATATATATATATATATATATATATTTGACTCCATAAATATATATATTTTGGAGACTTTTGTGGTCGATATATATAATACTTTTGACTCCATAAAAATAATGCCTCCAAGTCTTTAATGCAAAAACAACAGCACCCAATTCCAAATCGTGAGTCGTATAATTTTGCTCGTGAATCTTCAATTGTCTAGAAGCATAAGCAATCACCTTCGTTCGCTGCATTAATACACAACCGAGACCTTGTTTTGATGCGTCACAATAAATCACAAAATCATCATTCCCTTCAGGCAATGACAATATAGGTGCCGTAGTTAGCTTTTTCTTCAATAACTAAAATGCCTTCTCTTGTTCATCATTCCATTCAAATTTCTTCCCTTTATGCGTTAATTCAGTCAAGGGTTTTGCTATTTTGGAGAAATCTTGGATGAATCTTCTGTAGTAACCAGCCAATCCTAAAAATTGACGTATATGCTTCGGAGTTTTTGGGGTTTCCCACTTTTCAACAGTTTCGATCTTTGTCGGGTCCACCTGGATACCTTCTTTATTCACTATGTGACCGAGGAATTGAACTTCTTCCAACCGAAATGCACACTTTGAAAACTTAGCGTACAGTTTTTCTTTCATCAATACTTCTAGCACTTTTCTCAAATGTTCTTCGTGCTCTTGATCATTCTTTGAGTAAATAAGTATGTCATTGATGAAAACAATGACAAACTTGTCAAGATATGGCCCACACACTCGGTTCATAAGGTCCATGAACACAGCTGGTGTGTTAGTCAATCCAAACAGCATAACCATAAACTCGTAATGACCATAACGTGTCCTAAAAGCAGTTTTTGGAATATCATCCTCCTTTACTCGCATTTGCTAATATCCATAATGTAAATCGATTTTCGAATAAACTGACGAGCCTTGTAGTTGATCAAATAAGTCGTTAATTCTCGGCAGGGGATAACGGTTTTTGATGGTAAGTTTATTCAACTCTCTGTAGTCAATACACAACCTAAATGTACCATCCTTCTTCTTGACAAAAAAAACAGGAGCTCCCCATGGTGATGTGCTTGGTCGAATGAAACCATGTTCTAATAGTTCTTGCAGTTGGGTTAGCAGTTCTTTCATCTCGATGGGTGCGAGTCTGTAAGGAGCACGAGCTATTGGTGCAGCTCCTGGTACAAGATCTATTTGAAATTCAACAGATCGATGTGGAGGTAGTCCCGGTAATTCTTTCGAAAATACATCGGGAAATTCTTTTGCGACGGGAACATCATTGATGCTCTTTTCTTCAGTTTGTACTCTCTCAACGTGTGCTAGAACAGCATAAAAACCTTTTCTTATTAGTTTTTGTGCCTTCAAATTAGTAATAAGATGTAGCTTCGTGTTGCCCTTTTCTCCATACACCATTAAGGGTTCTCATTCTTCTCGTACACTTCGAATTACATTTTTGTAACATACGATCTCTACTTTCATCTCCTTCAGCCAGTCCATGCCAACTATTACATCAAAACTCCCTAATCTACTGGTATCAAATCAATCTTAAATATTTCGCCACCCAGTTTAATTTCTCGATTCCGGCATATATAATCTGCTGAAATTAATTTACCGTTTGCTAATTCGAGTAAAAATTTACTATCCAACGGCGTCAATGGACAACTTAATTTAGCACAAAAATCTCTACTCATATAGCTTCTATTCGCACCCGAATCAAATAAAACGTAAGCAGATTTATTGTCAATAAGAAACGTACCCGTAACAAGTTCTGGTTCTTCCTGTGCCTCTGCCGCATTAATATTGAAAACTCTTCCGCTGCCTTGTCCATTTGTGTTCTCCTGGTTTGGGCAATTTCTAATAATGTGGCCCGATTTTCCACATTTATAACAAACTACATTGGCATAACTTGATCCGACACTACTTGCTCCGCCATTACTCATTCCGACACCATTTGTTCCTTTCGTTCTATTAACCCCTGGTCCGTAGACCTCACACTTTGCCGCGCTATGACCATTTCTTTTACACTTGTTGCAAAATTTGGTGCAGAACCCCGAGTGATACTTTTCACACCTTTGGCATAGCTGCTTCTGATTATTGTTGTTGTTGCGGTTGTTATTGTTGTTGGGATGATTGTTGTAGTTGTTGTTGTTGTTGTTGTGCCGTTTGTTGTAGTTGCGATTGATGTTGCGATTTTTGGGATAGTTGTTGTTGTATTGGTGACTCTTATCACCGTTTTCCTCCCACTTTCTTTTGACTAGCTTCACGTTGGCCTCTTCGGCTGCCTGTTCTTTAATTCTTCCCTCAATTTGGTTCACTAGTTTGTGAGCCATTCTACATACCTTTTGTATGGAGGCAGGCTCATGTGAACTTATATCTTCTTGGATTCTCTCCGATAACCCTTTCAAAAACGCGTCGATCTTCTCTTCCTTATCTTCGAACGCTCTCGGACACAATAGGCACCATTCTGTGAATCGTCTTTTGTACGAAGTAATATCGAATCCCTGTGTTCGTAACCCTCTAAGTTTTGACTTGAGCTTATTAACCTTGGTTCTGGGACGGTACTTCTCGTTCATCAAGTGCTTGAATGCTGACCACGGTAGCGCGTAAGCAGCATCTTGTCCCACTTGCTCTAGATAGGTATTCCACCATGTTAACGCAATACCTGTGAAGATATGTGTAGCGTACTTCACTTTGTCTCCTTCAGCACACTTACTTATGGCAAACACAGATTCAACTTTCTCGGTCCACCGTTTCAATCCGATTGGTCCTTCGGTCCCATCAAATTCTGAAGGTTTACAGGCAGTGAATTCCTTGTAGGAGCATCCTACACGATTTCTTGCGCCGTTAGCTGTATTGCTAGATTCAGAGTTATTGTTGGTATGTAGCGCGGCCTGTACTGCGGCCATGTTTGAAGCAAGAAAGGCACGAAATTTCTCTTCGCTCATATTCAAGGTGTGTCGAGTAGTCGGTGCCATTTCCTTCAAAATAGTCAAATGAAATAAGTTAATCATACAGAATATTAAGAGTAGTCAATAGTATCTCGTAGCATAATATGAACTCATTTATAAAAGCTTTTTCTTCATATTAGCATTTTATAAGTTTAAATTCGAGTACTACCTTGTGATGACCCGGGAATTTCCGACCAAATTTAAACTTAATCTTTATATGGTTCCGACACGATAAGCTAAAAAAAAAATTCTTTAATGTTGAGTCTCGAAAGTTTTGAAAATCTATATTCATGTAATCAATTACCCTTTGATCATGCCCGACGATTCATGAACAATTATTTGTAAATAAATATATGTATATATATATAAATGTATGTATTGAAAATAACAAAAGATAATTGAATTGATAGGACTAAGTATATAAAAATAATATACAAGATAATATTTTTTTAAAAATAAAACTATATATAAATGTATAAGGATTCTATAAATAATTATTATGATACATGAATATTTTAATTATATATAAAATGTATAAATAATAAATGATATTATATAAAGATGTAATTATTAAATGACATATAACTAATAATATGTAATATTGATATATTAAATTTTATTACAAGTTAAAATACAGTTAATGTATAAATATTGTTATTTTTATTCCATTCCTTATTAATAAAATAAATAATAATACTAATGCCAACATTATGAATATTATTATGCTAAAATAGTTGATACACTTAAATTGTTACCTCATTATACTAATATTATTGATATCATTATTAATATCATTATTATTAGTAAAGTTATAATTGTAGTTATTATTATGATTGTTATTAGTATTTTTATCATTTTTATTTTAAGATTTGTATTGTTAGTATTATTATCATAAAAATAAATAAATATATATATATATATATGTATATATATATATATATATATATATATATATATATATATATATATATATATATATATATATATATATATATATATTATTGTTATTATTATTATTATTATTATTATTAATATTATTATTATTATTGTTGTTGTTATTTTTGTTATTATTATTATTATTATCATTAACATAATTTTTATTATTAATATTATTTACATTATTTTTTTTACTTATTATTAATAGTATGTACTTATCTCAGATATTGAAAATAAATATATATTAAGTTTTAATACATGACATGATATCTCTAAACATCAAAATAAGATATTTATAATAAATGACTTATCATATACTTTAAATCTGATATTAATATATATAAATTTTAGGTATTAAGATTATATTAATGAATATAGTTAATTAATTATTAATATAATAAGTATATTAATAATATAATTATATAAACTTGTTCGATTACGATTATATGTGTTAATATATATAGTATTGATATAGGTTCATGAATCCGAGGCCAACCCTGCATTGTTCAGTTGTTCAATATCGTCATATGTATTTTTTACTACAAAATACATTACTGTGAGTTTCATTTGCTCCCTTTTACTCATTACATTTTTGGGCTGAGAATACATGCACTGTTTTAATAACTGTTTTACAATATTTATATGCGTGAGTTTCATTTACCCTTTTTACTCTTTACGTTTTTGGGCTGAGAATACATTCAAATGCTTTATTAACTGCTTTACAATATTTATATGCGTGAGTTTCATTAATCCCTTTTTAAATGCTTTTGCAATATATATTTTTGGGACTGAGAATACATGCGCTGCTTTTATAACTGTTTTACGAAATAGACACAAGTAATCAAAACTACATTATATGGTTGAATGATCGAAATCGAATATGCCCCTTTTTATTAAGTCTGGTAATCTAAGAATTAGGGAACAGACACCCTAATTGACGCGAATCCTAAAGATAGATCTATCGGGCCCAACAAGCCCCATCCAAAGTACCGGATGCTTTAGTACTTCGAAATTTATATCATGTCCGAAGGAGGATCCCGGAATGATGGGGATATTCTTATATGTATATTGTGAATGTCAATTACCAGGTGTTCAATCCATATGAATGATATTTTTGTCTCTATGCATGGGACGTATATTTACGAGAACTGAAAATGAAAATCTTGTGGTCTATTAAAATAACGGAAATGATTATTTATGTTAAACTAATGAACTCACCAACCTTTTGGTTGACACTTGAAAGCATGTTTATTCTCAGGTACGAAAGAAATCTTCCGCTGTGCATTTGCCCATATTATAGATATTACTTGGAGTCATTCATGGCATATTTCAAAAGACGTTGCATTCGAGTCGTCAAGTTCATCAAGATTATTATTAAGTCAATTATAGTTGGATATATTATGAAATGGTATGTGAGCCTGTCAACTTTCGATGTAATGAAAGATTGTCTTTTCAAAAACAAATGCAATGTTTGTAAAATATATCATATAGAGGTCAAGTACCTCGCGATGTAATCAACTGTTGTGAATCATTTATAATCGATATGAACTTCGTCCGGATGGATTAGGACGGGTCTTCACAGTTGGTATCAGAGCGGTGGTCTTAGCGAACCGGGTCTTGCATTAGTGTGTCTAACTGATAGTCGTTAGGATGCATTAGTGAGTCTGAACTTCGACCGTGTCTGCATGTCAAAAGTTTTGCTTATCATTTCGTGTCAAAAATTTCATGCTTATCATTCTTAGGGAATCACTTGCTTATCATTCTTAGTCTAGACACGTTTTACTGCATTGACTGCATGAATAGTGTATAGACAAAATTCATATCTCAGCGTATCTGCTACTTTATATCTTAGCGTATCTGTTACTGTAACTTTGTCTGACAACTTCCGTAGATTCCTCCGTAACTTATGGGATTTTAGTATTATATGTGCATATGTAAATTATGTATTGCAGGGTACTAATCTACATCCTATAATCTATTTCTTATCGAAAACCCTTCATCTGATCGTACGAGATGAATCCCACAACCAGTTCGAGTCCCACAGATTTCGATAGCTATTCCGATAGTTATTCCGACAGCTATTCCGACAGCTATTCCGACATGGATATTCACCTAAGCTCCGAAAGCGGTGTCACCAGAATGAATCAATCAATCAGCCATCCCCAATTTATCTGATGGGTTCGTAGTCGACTTAATCAATGGAGACGCGAAGAAGGCGATCCCTTCCACCAACTGAATTCACCTCTCGACAATGAACATGAAGCATTTACTGGCGAACCTGTTCGAGACACCATTTTCTCTCTCATTTCCAGAGTATCTCGCCATGACTATATCACAAGATAGATTCAAAACCTTATTCATTCACTTGTTCATACCGAAAATCATCCCGGAGTAATAAGGTCAATGAGTTTCGCGCCCGAGTTGTAGCCTTGGGAAATATGGTGCAAAATGTACCAGCTTCGGCAACATCAACGACATCAACTGTACCACCAGCAACAACACAAACCACAACAAGACATGCCTCAACATCACAATCGGTACCCCGAGCATAATCATCGTTCTACATGGCGTTCTACATCAATTATCTTCATTCTTCATGGCGATTATGTAATCTCTAATGTTTTAGAGATTATATATCCTTGTTCTAATTGAAAATCATATGAGTTTAATATCATATTAATTCATTAAATCCATGATTACATCTGAAGAGAATATATACGTATATATGTTTTCATAAAGATTGTAATTAAAAATTCTTTTGTACAAACTGTTAATGGTGAAAATATTTTAACGGGTAGGTAATACCCGAGGAGTATTTAGATTTCACATTAATAAGTTACACTGTACATTCTTCAGATTTGATTCAACAATCATTTACTATCCTATTTACAACCACCGATTTACGTATCCGTTCACCAAAGAATAACTATTTTCATTCAAATTCAATTTCATATTTGGATTTTGATCTATCAGAATCCAACAAGTGGCATAATGAAGAAATAATGGACACAATAAAAAAAAATTGATTAGAAACAGACTAATTAACAATATTAAATTTTGTTAAGAATCCACGCTAACAAAATCCTAGCTAACTGTTCCTAGCTAACTGTTAATTCCGTATTACATTTTAGTTATCGCAATTTATTTATCGCAATTTATATTCTCGTAATTTTATTTATCGTCATTTAATTTGTGTTATTTACTTTACACATTTAATTTATCGTCATTTAATTTCTGTTATTTATTTTACGCACTTTAAATATCATATCGACGCATTTATATATATTATTTGGAATCACCATAGACACTCTATATGCAGTAATGATCGAGTCTGAGACGTATACGGGTCACGATACATATTAATTCGAATATTATGTATATAATTATATATGAATTATTGAATTGCTAACTGTGGACTATCAACTGAGGACTATCAACATTGGACAATTAAAATGAATTAAAAATATTGATTATAACTTATGAAACTAAACAATTCTTCAAGTTGCCACTTGATTTCATCTTAAACCTTAATTGTACCTTGACGATTCCAATCTGCATTCAAACTTTCATAATTCTTGAAAATACCTCAATCGATAGGATGAATCAACCGCAATTCATCTACGGAAGGAAAGATTTGTGCATATAGTTATGCATCTGAGAAACTCTCGGCACCTGAGTAAAAGTTTAACACGTAGCCGCATCAGATCCTTTAGCAGTTATTAGCAAAAATAACTTTGCGATCCCTGTTCAAGGTAACAAATTTTGTCACAGCTTCATCAAATCAACTTCGACTTTTCGTTCGAAACAACCTTATTATCACCTTGACTTATATGTATGTTCTTTTATTGTTACCGGGGAACCTTTTATATTCCACCATATTACCGTCAGCGTTTAATCATCTAAAAACATAATTCTCTTGAAATCACCTCGGATCGATAACTAATGATTCAGATATGGTAGCAGTAAATGTAGAGGAATCGGCAATCAGTACTTTGAAAACTCACAGCATATCTACATCAACAGTTATATGTATAACATTTATCTTTTAGAATAATGATCTTCCATTCTGAAATTTTGAAAAGCACCCAGTGTGACAACCCGGAAATTTCCAACCAAATTTAAACTTTATCTTTATATTATTCCAACACGATAAGCAAAGTTTGTTAAGTTAAATCTCAAGAATTTTAAATTGTGTTCATGCATTCATTATAACCTCGACCAAATTCCAACGATTCACGAACCGTTATATATATAAATAAATATGTATATATATGTATATATATTATAACTTGAGAATATTAATAAAGTATTAAACGTATAATACTTTACATGAACGTATTTGTTTCAATATGTTTATCGATGGAATTAGAAGATAATATCAAATGATTAATTTATCAGATACATTGTGATATGATTACGGGTCTATGTTATGAGGTCCACTGTGATTTAAGAAATCTATTCTTTTTTACAACATTCGGAAAATGGTAAAATGATTTATAAGTAAGAACTTGAAGTGTAACTAACTTAGATGTTGGATGTCGACAAGTAAGTAACTCGACATTTTTCATTAAGATGATTTCATACGTTTATTTAACCTTTGAACTTTATCCCATGCTTCACCAACAGACTGTAATTTAAAAACTTGAAATCTATTATGAATATATATGATTCTACTTTTCTAAAACGTTTTATGATATAACGATTTCCATTATTTTAACCTTTAAACAAAATGATTCTTAAAAATATATTTGGTTTTGGAAAACAAAATTATTATATTTATTTGATTTAGTTTCAAACGTACAAAAACGTTTTCAGTTTAAAAAGAACTTTATTATTAAAACGTATATAACTTTTATAAATATCTAGAACCACTTTTGACAACTCATTACTTAACCAGTATGATAAAGATAACGATATTTATATTTTATTTTATTAAATATATATAACGATTTAAATTAATATTATATATATTTATACGCGTATTATACGTACATAGTTTTATACTTTTACTATATTTAAACTTTACCTTTACTTTATTTTTTACTTTACTTTGACTTTAATAATTCACTTTAATAATTCATACTTTAATAATTCACTTTAATAATTCATACTTTAATAATTCACTTTAATAATTCATACTTTAATAATTCACTTTAATAATTCATACTTTAATAATTTACTTTAATAATTCATACTTTAATAATTCACTTTAATAATTCAAAAATCTATTATAAATAGAATTCAATAGGTTTCATTATTTCATAGAAACTTGAAAATATTTTTCTCTAAACTCTCTCAATCGATTTACATATATATATTTACTCCGTATTATTTCAAGATATTATTAGTATACATAAAATATTACGTCGGAGTGCGGTCCGGGTGATTTCGAAATTGTTTTTCGAGTGGGATTGGATTAAGGAAATTATGGGTTATAGCTATGGAGGTGATTGGGTATGGTTCATGGGTATGCTCATGAGGTCAATATAGTGTTTATCATCTCCGTTGCGTCTACGTACCTTTCCTGCAATATTGAATCTCAATATTGATACGTGAGTACTCATAATTTAACTTTTACATACTAATAGTGTATCCCTTACTAGTGCTCGAGTATATAGGATTATGCATGTTTGTACTTTTGATATTGCCTTTAGTTAGATTATGTTGAATCCTGAATTAGTTATATATGCGACTGAGATAAGGTATAAGATATGCATGTCGTTGGAAAGCTAGCGAAAAATTAAGAACTTTTTATTTAGATATCGAATGATTTCGATGAACGGATTTGAAGTTATAGTCCATCGAATTTTTGTATTATTATTAAAAATGATTATTATTATCGTCGTTATTATCGTCGTTCTAGTTTTATCTTATTATTATTATTATTATTATTATCTTTATCAATAAAAGGATTTATCATTAAAAATTGTTTTTATTATTATTATTACTATCGTTATTATCATTAAAGTTATAATTAGTATTATTATTATTATTATTATCTAATTATTATTATTATTATCTAATTATTATTATTATTATTATTATTATTATTATTATTATTATTATTATTATTATTATCATTATCATTATTATTATTATCATTATTAATATATATATATCATTATTTAAAAATAGTTATTGTTATTATTATTATTATTATATTATCATTATCTTTAATAATGTCATAGTAATTATCATTATTAGTATTATTGTAATTAAAACTAATATTAGTAACACCTAATTATTTTGATTACTATTATTATCATTATTATGAGCACGATATAAAAGACGATTAAAAGCTATTAAACGAAACGATTAGGAAATAATGAGTAAGAGTATCATGATGAAATTAAAATATTATAAGATATTGATTTAGATAAAATTATCGTTCTTATTATTTTTATCATTACTATTATTATTAAAAGTATCGTTAGTATCAAAACTATCATTTTAACAAAAATTATTATTTTAACAAAAATTATCATTTTAATAGAAATGTCATTGTTACTATAAAATATCATTTTTATTATCATTTTAAATAGAATTATTATTTTAAAGATAATATTAAAAATTATCGTAAATATTAAAGTTATCATAATTAGAATTATCGTTTTATCATAATATCACCTTAGTAATTATAAATATTGATATTTTTATAATAATAATTATTATTACAAAATAATACAACTTTTACTTACTAACATTATAGATATTATTTTATCAAATAAATATGTAATACAAACATATTTTACTACGTGTAATAAATTACTTTAATAATACCTATCATATTATCTTTATGATATTAAATGAACCCTATAAATTTTATTACTTAATATATATAAAAGTATATTTTATTATATAAATTTTAATATAAAATTTTATTTATTAATAAATGAATTATATTATTTACTCTAATAAATCTTTTAAAAATATTTAAAAATATAAAACGACGATATTTAAAATATATTATAATCATGTATAAATTTTGAAAATCATTTTGAGTCAAATTGACTTTTGTTGACTTTTGCATATTAGTCTCGAGCATTAGGATTGTGGTACACTATGACCTGACCTAATTGTTAGACAAATATTGACCAACATATAATTATATATAATTAATTTAGGTTCGTGAATCCGAGGCCAACCTTGCACTAGTTCAATGACGTTATATGTATTTTCACTACGAAATACAGTATGGTGAGTTTCATTTGCCTTTTTACCCTTTATATTTTTGGGCTGAGAATACATGCGCTACTTTTATATCTGTTTTACGAAATAGACACAAGTAATTGAAACTACATTATATGGTTGAATGATCGAAACTGAATATGCCCCTTTTTAGTCTGGTAAACTAAGAATTAGGGAACAGACACCCTAATTGACGCGAACTCTAAAGATAGATCTATCGGGCCCAACAAGCCCTATCCAAAGTACCGGATACTTTAGTACTTCGAAATTTATATCATGTCCGAAGGAGGATCCCGGAATGATGGGGATATTCTTATATGCATATTGTAAATGTCGGTTACCAGGTGTTCAATCCATATGAATGATTTTTGTCTCTATGCATGGGACGTATATTTATGAGAACTGGAAATGAAATTCTTGTGGTCTATTAAAATGATGAAAATGAATGATTATGATAAACTAATGAACTCACCAACCTTTTGGTTGACACTTTAAAGCATGTTTATTCTCAGGTATTAAAGAAATCTTCCGCTGTGCATTTGCTCATTTTAAAGATATTAATTGGAGTCTTTCATGGCATATTTCGAAGAACGCTGCATTCAAGTCATTGAGTTCATTAAAGATTATTATTATTAAGTCAATTTATAGTTGAATAGTGATATTATGAAATGGTATACATGTCTGTCAATTTTTGATGTAAAGAAAGTTTGTCTTTTAAAAACAAATGCAATGTTTGTAAAATGTATCATATAGAGGTCAAATACCTCGCGATGTAATCAACTATTGTGAATCGTTTATAATGTATATGAACGGGTCCTTTCAGTTGGTATCAGAGCGGTGGTCTTAGCGAACCAGGTCTGCATTAGTGTGTCTAACTGATAAGTCGTTAGGATGCATTAGTGAGTCTGGACTTCGACCGTGTTTGCATGTCAAAAGTTTTGCTTATCATTTCTAGTCGGAAATCATCTACTTATCATCCATAGGAAATTATCTACTTATCATTATTAGTCTAGACACGTCTTGCTACATTAATTGCATGAGTAGTGTATAGACAAAATTCATATCTTAGCGTATCTGCTAAATCATATCTTATCGTATCTGTTACTTTAAACTTTGCCTGACATATCCCGCAAATTCCTCTGTAATCTATGAAATCTTTTGATCTCTATATATAGATATCCTAGGTAAATAAAATACCACCCGATAGCCGAAAAATCATTTTATATCGAAAAATCCTTTATCCAATCGTACGAAATGGAATTTGTCATCAGTTCAAGTCACTCGGATTCCGAAATAGAATCTCACTCAAGCTCCGAAAGCAGTGTGACCGGAATGGATCAACCAATCAGTCATCACCTATTCTGGATGAATTGGGGATGGGTTCGTAGCCTCCTCATTCATTGGAAACAAGAAGAAGGCGATCCTTTCCATCCACCACATTGCCCTCTTGGCGAAGAACCTGAAGCACTTACCGGCGAACCTGTTCGAGACACCATTTTCTCTCTCATTTCCAGGGTATCTCGTCACGATTATATACTACATCAAATTCTAGATTTTATTTATCCACTCGTTCCGACCGACAATCATCCTGGAATAATAGAAGAAGTCAATGAACTTCGCGCTCGGGTAGTGGCTTTGGAGAATATGGTTCAGAGATTACAAACACCAGCAGCAGCATCAGCAACATAACCAGTACCACCATCATCAACGCCAACAGTACCATTACCACCTCCAACCACAACCGCATTGTAAACCTCAACTTCACAATCTGTCCCACGAGTATCAACGTCATACGTACCATAGATACCAAGGAGTACCAACAACAATAACTGACGAAGTATTAATTCATAACTTCATTGGAGAAATATTCCGCGGCGATTATATAATCTCTAAAGTCTTAGAGATTATCTAATCTAGTCCTAACCATAAATCAGTTAAGCGAACCAAAATGATAAAAGGAAGAGTAGAAACCCTGACAAAAATGGCTTGTGATTAACAAGTTAAACTTGTTTTACCAATAGCATCAACAGTACCGTCAGCGTCACCAGCATCGTCAGTACAGTCAACATCAGAATCAACAACACCTATAACATCACAAACTCCGTCAGTTCAAGAATCACTGTTTACATCATTACGAATCAATAACGTGTATATTGTATCAACAAGTTATGAAGAATTAACTCATTCCCTCTGAAGAAATTATATATATATATTATATATATATATATATTTTGAAATAAAAAAATAAATCTTTCCATGTTAAAGCTATTGTGTGTGAATCTTAACTACTCGGTTAATTCATATTACAAATATGCAATAATGTACGTCCCTCACCCGCGACTTAACTATCGTTAACTACAATCTCTGTCTCAATTCAACAAATTCCAATTCCTAATAAATCAAGTATATATTTGATTTTACACTTCATCATTGATGTAACCGAAACTTTTCAGATAACATCATTCGTACTTTGCGAAGTTCACAAGAATTTAACAAAAACCAGCATCACATCTCAACAAATAACGAAGTATTGATTCATAATTTCAATATTATTGAAGAAATACTTATGTAACCTCTAAAGCCTTAAAGGAATTATTCAATTCTAGTTCCAACCGTAAATCGAATGAGTTTAATTTAGTATTAACTCATTAAAATCTATGTTACATCTGAGAAGAATATATACATATATATTTTCATAAAGACTGTAATAAAATTCTTATGTACAAAATATTAATTGTGAAATTTTTTTTTAACGGGTAGGTAATACCCGAGAGATATATATAAATTCACAATTAATATGTTACATTCTTCGAATCAGATTAAGCAAATTATCAATTATACTTCCTACTTTCACAATAATATACATTCTTTCATAGAAATCAAAATAACCATACTCATTCAAACCCAATTACATATTCTGATTTTAAAATCTCAGAATTCAATTTGAGATATAACCTGTACCATCACTTTTAGATTCCTACATCTTTCAAAGCTATACTTTGACTTAAAAAGTGTGTTAGAACATCAAATGTATACAAACGATTACAATCTGTGTTCAAACCCTTCGAAAATCTCTGAAGACACTTCAAATACTGAGCAATCGAGATGATGATCCAACCACATATTACCCACAGTTATGTACTTAAAAAGCTCTCGAAACCAAAGTCATAATTCAACACATATCTGTGTCAGATCTTTTGGCATTTATTAGCAAAAATAACCTTGCAGTTCCTTTGCAAAGTAGCAAATTATATCACAGCTCCAGCAAGACAACTTCGATTTTTTCATTCGGAGTAGCCTTATCATAATTTTGATATATGTGATTACCCTTTTGTTACCAGAGAACCTTTCATATTCCACCACATTAGCAATAAACTTACCAACAACTTCACTGATCTTGGGCATTCCGAAGAATCATTATATTTATCGAAACCTCATCATTTACTCATCTGCCTCTTGTAACGAGAATTGCCATATGAATCATTGGGAATTAGAAATCAGTATTTTGAAATCTCACAGCATGTTGACGCCAACAATTATACATAACGTCTATTTCCAAGGCTTACATACTTCGAATGTGAAGTTTCTGAAAAACACTCTGAACCGCGAACTAGTTCTCGAAATGCTGATGAAGTAACAAAAACTGTAAATGACCTTAGCAGTAAAAAGTTTGATGATAAAGATTAGTGTATTAGCAAAGCTCAGAAATAGAGAAGTTTTGGAACTGGAAAACGGATTGAGCAAAGTATGAAGGAGGCTGTGGACAAATCACAAAGACTGAACTTGCCTTCAAAGAATCCAAATGATTCAGTGTCTGTTGAAGTCATTAACGAATACCTTGCTCCTGACACTAAACCCTTACAGACAACATACTTTATCATCCTCTGATATTAGAAATTCTAAGATATCATCGTATCTTTCATTATAAATATCCTCCATATTTCTGAAGATATTTCCATAACTATTCTTATCTGGAATCATTTATCTTTTTGCGCTATCTGTATTACATCAAAAAGGAAACTGTTTAGTTCCTATACTCTGTAAACCTTTGAGTTTAAAATATGAATATTTTTGAAGTAGTGTTGGAAACTGAAGCATGAGTTAGTATAATATAATGACACTTGATCAACGTGATTATATTACAGTAATTCATGCTGAGTTTCTAAATGGAACGTGATGATTCACATATCATAACATCATCATTTGCCATGTTATACGACTCTTGTATTCTATTTAACCTCTAAAATATCAAGAAAATATTTCTTGATGATTCGGCTTTTTCTGAGGTATTCTGGTAATTTGACAAGTCAAGATCGTGCCATTACAATTTTCTTCCTAGAACATTAACAATGTTCATTCCAAAATTCACATCTGCAAATTCTGGACCATTACAAGCGGTACTTAATCGCAAGAAGAAGAAACGAAAGGACAAAACTCCGAAATAGAAATTGGGGTATAAATTGCAGCAAATAAAAGAGAGCATTAACTGTGGATGACAATGATTATAGAAGATAGAAACAGAGACTTTGAAATATAAGGGAAGATATAAAGCCCAACGATAAACCAAAAGTTATAAACCATATATATCGATGCATATAGCAATATAAAGACACGGGAGAACTAGAAACACTATAAACCCAAGAGTATAGTAGAAGTAAATAGATTCTTCTGGCGGTAGATGAAAAAGAAGAATGACCGATATGAAAGTTAGAAGTATATCGAGAATCAGAACTGGATGGAGCATATTGATGAATACTTTAAAATATGAGTTGAGGGGGAAAGAATAGAATGTGATGAAACATGACTAGGAACTTAGAAATCAACAGATTTAACTCACACAATGACGGAATAAGTGAATCAAACCCTCTAGTGAATAGGTTAAGCTTTTTGGGATTAATTTAGTCATACCACAACTAAATCAATTGTGATTAGATCAACACTTAGAGCTATTATTCACCACCTGGGTGATTTGGGTTGAGAGAGAATCGGAGGAGCTCACCAGATCTGAGTGTGTGTAACAAATGAGAGGCTTAACCTAAAATGAAGAACATAAGACTTTATATACCCCTGCTATTGACTCACCTGCACAATTCATCCATCACACATATGAGTTGGCTTCATCAGCCATACGGGTGATCACTCACTCGTGTCTTCTCATTTAGGTTGTAATTGTGACTTAGCTCAGCATCAACCGTGCGTATGAGCCTGTCAGCCGTACGAGTGAGGCTTCACTCGGACGTCTGACTAAGTCTAACATAGTCAAACATCCAAATCTCGTTCCTGCAGTTCCTGTAACCACATACAAACACGGATAGGATAATAACGAACGATCATGGTGGCCTGTAAACTGTTGTACCTGCAATGGACGTGGGTAGATGTCTAGGGACTTGCATAAAATGCATCAACAGAAGGTGTGAGTTGTAAGAAAACGAAGGAGGTGAATTTATAAGAAAATTTCTGACAGAACAATTAAAATGGACGATCGCATTTAAAGCGGATCCTAATTCCCTTTGTTACCGGAGAATCAAATCTTATTACAAAGATTTTCTTCAAATCCCTTGAAATCTGGAAATCAATCATATCTAAGTCAAATGATAAGATGAATCTACACTTACTCATTTCACTCTTCTATGTTAGCTTCATTCGTACTCTTCATATAAATGGATTGTTTATCCAAATTATTCGCTGATGATAAAACTCTAATTTTCAGCCTGTATGCATCATTAAAACATACTTATTATCATTCACGACCTTTCCACTCAAATTTCGGGACGAAATTTCTTTAACGGGTAGGTACTGTGACAACCCGGAAATTTCCAACCAAATTTAAACTTTATATTTATATTATTCCAACACGATAAGCAAAGTTTGTTAAGTTAAATCTCAAGAATTTTAAATTGTGTTCATGCATTCATTATAACCTCAACCAAATTCCAACGATTCACGAACCGTTATATATAAATAAATATGTATATATATGTATATATATTAAAACTTGAGAATATTAATAAAGTATTAAACGTATAATACTTTACATGAACGTATTTGTTTCAATATGTTTATCGATGGAATTAGAAGATAATATCAAATGATTAATTTATCAGATACATTGTGATATGATTACGGGTCTATGTTATGAGGTCCACTGTGATTTAAGAAATCTATTCTTTTTTACAACATTCGGAAAATGGTAAAATGATTTATAAGTAAGAACTTGAAGTGTAACTAACTTAGATGTTGGATGTCGACAAGTAAGTAACTCGACATTTTTCATTAAGATGATTTCATACGTTTATTTAACCTTTGAACTTTATCCCATGCTTCACCAACAGACTGTAATTTAAAAACTTGAAATCTATTATGAATATATATGATTCTACTTTTCTAAAACGTTTTATGATATAACGATTTCCATTATTTTAACCTTTAAACAAAATGATTCTTAAAAATATATTTGGTTTTGGAAAACAAAATTATTATATTTATTTGATTTAGTTTCAAACGTACAAAAACGTTTTCAGTTTAAAAAGAACTTTATTATTAAAACGTATATAACTTTTATAAATATCTAGAACCACTTTTGACAACTCATTACTTAACCAGTATGATAAAGATAACGATATTTATATTTTATTTTATTAAATATATATAACGATTTAAATTAATATTATATATATTTATACGCGTATTATACGTACATAGTTTTATATTTTTACTATATTTAAACTTTACCTTTACTTTATTTTTTACTTTACTTTGACTTTAATAATTCACTTTAATAATTCATACTTTAATAATTCACTTTAATAATTCATACTTTAATAATTCACTTTAATAATTCATACTTTAATAATTCACTTTAATAATTCATACTTTAATAATTTACTTTAATAATTCATACTTTAATAATTCACTTTAATAATTCAAAAATCTATTATAAATAGAATTCAATAGGTTTCATTATTTCATAGAAACTTGAAAATATTTTTCTCTAAACTCTCTCAATCGATTTACATATATATATTTACTCCGTATTATTTCAAGATATTATTAGTATACATAAAATATTACGTCGGAGTGCGGTCCGGGTGATTTCGAAATTGTTTTTCGAGTGGGATTGGATTAAGGAAATTATGGGTTATAGCTATGGAGGTGATTGGGTATGGTTCATGGGTATGCTCATGAGGTCAATATAGTGTTTATCATCTCCGTTGCGTCTACGTACCTTTCCTGCAATATTGAATCTCAATATTGATACGTGAGTACTCATAATTTAACTTTTACATACTAATAGTGTATCCCTTACTAGTGCTCGAGTATATAGGATTATGCATGTTTGTACTTTTGATATTGCCTTTAGTTAGATTATGTTGAATCCTGAATTAGTTATATATGCGACTGAGATAAGGTATAAGATATGCATGTCGTTGGAAAGCTAGCGAAAAATTAAGAACTTTTTATTTAGATATCGAATGATTTCGATGAACGGATTTGAAGTTATAGTCCATCGAATTTTTGTATTATTATTAAAAATGATTATTATTATCGTCGTTATTATCGTCGTTCTAGTTTTATCTTATTATTATTATTATTATTATCTTTATCAATAAAAGGATTTATCATTAAAAATTGTTTTTATTATTATTATTACTATCGTTATTATCATTAAAGTTATAATTAGTATTATTATTATTATTATTATCTAATTATTATTATTATTATCTAATTATTATTATTATTATTATTATTATTATTATTATTATTATTATTATTATTATTATTATTATTATTATCATTATCATTATTATTATTATCATTATTAATATATATATATCATTATTTAAAAATAGTTATTGTTATTATTATTATTATTATATTATCATTATCTTTAATAATGTCATAGTAATTATCATTATTAGTATTATTGTAATTAAAACTAATATTAGTAACACCTAATTATTTTGATTACTATTATTATCATTATTATGAGCACGATATAAAAGACGATTAAAAGCTATTAAACGAAACGATTAGGAAATAATGAGTAAGAGTATCATGATGAAATTAAAATATTATAAGATATTGATTTAGATAAAATTATCGTTCTTATTATTTTTATCATTACTATTATTATTAAAAGTATCGTTAGTATCAAAACTATCATTTTAACAAAAATTATTATTTTAACAAAAATTATCATTTTAATAGAAATGTCATTGTTACTATAAAATATCATTTTTATTATCATTTTAAATAGAATTATTATTTTAAAGATAATATTAAAAATTATCGTAAATATTAAAGTTATCATAATTAGAATTATCGTTTTATCATAATATCACCTTAGTAATTATAAATATTGATATTTTTATAATAATAATTATTATTACAAAATAATACAACTTTTACTTACTAACATTATAGATATTATTTTATCAAATAAATATGTAATACAAACATATTTTACTACGTGTAATAAATTACTTTAATAATACCTATCATATTATCTTTATGATATTAAATGAACCCTATAAATTTTATTACTTAATATATATAAAAGTATATTTTATTATATAAATTTTAATATAAAATTTTATTTATTAATAAATGAATTATATTATTTACTCTAATAAATCTTTTAAAAATATTTAAAAATATAAAACGACGATATTTAAAATATATTATAATCATGTATAAATTTTGAAAATCATTTTGAGTCAAATTGACTTTTGTTGACTTTTGCATATTAGTCTCCAGCATTAGGATTGTGGTACACTATGACCTGACCTAATTGTTAGACAAATATTGACCAACATATAATTATATATAATTAATTTAGGTTCGTGAATCCGAGGCCAACCTTGCACTAGTTCAATGACGTTATATGTATTTTCACTACGAAATACAGTATGGTGAGTTTCATTTGCCTTTTTACCCTTTATATTTTTGGGCTGAGAATACATGCGCTACTTTTATATCTGTTTTACGAAATAGACACAAGTAATTGAAACTACATTATATGGTTGAATGATCGAAACTGAATATGCCCCTTTTTAGTCTGGTAAACTAAGAATTAGGGAACAGACACCCTAATTGACGCGAACTCTAAAGATAGATCTATCGGGCCCAACAAGCCCCATCCAAAGTACCGGATGCTTTAGTACTTCGAAATTTATATCATGTCCGAAGGAGGATCCCGGAATGATGGGGATATTCTTATATGCATATTGTAAATGTCGGTTACCAGGTGTTCAATCCATATGAATGATTTTTGTCTCTATGCATGGGACGTATATTTATGAGAACTGGAAATGAAATTCTTGTGGTCTATTAAAATGATGAAAATGAATGATTATGATAAACTAATGAACTCACCAACCTTTTGGTTGACACTTTAAAGCATGTTTATTCTCAGGTATTAAAGAAATCTTCCGCTGTGCATTTGCTCATTTTAAAGATATTAATTGGAGTCTTTCATGGCATATTTCGAAGAACGCTGCATTCAAGTCATTGAGTTCATTAAAGATTTTTATTATTAAGTCAATTTATAGTTGAATAGTGATATTATGAAATGGTATACATGTCTGTCAATTTTTGATGTAAAGAAAGTTTGTCTTTTAAAAACAAATGCAATGTTTGTAAAATGTATCATATAGAGGTCAAATACCTCGCGATGTAATCAACTATTGTGAATCGTTTATAATGTATATGAACGGGTCCTTTCAGTTGGTATCAGAGCGGTGGTCTTAGCGAACCAGGTCTGCATTAGTGTGTCTAACTGATAAGTCGTTAGGATGCATTAGTGAGTCTGGACTTCGACCGTGTTTGCATGTCAAAAGTTTTGCTTATCATTTCTAGTCGGAAATCATCTACTTATCATCCATAGGAAATTATCTACTTATCATTATTAGTCTAGACACGTCTTGCTACATTAATTGCATGAGTAGTGTATAGACAAAATTCATATCTTAGCGTATCTGCTAAATCATATCTTATCGTATCTGTTACTTTAAACTTTGCCTGACATATCCCGCAAATTCCTCTGTAATCTATGAAATCTTTTGATCTCTATATATAGATATCCTAGGTAAATAGAATACCACCCGATAGCCGAAAAATCATTTTATATCGAAAAATCCTTTATCCAATCGTACGAAATGGAATTTGTCATCAGTTCAAGTCACTCGGATTCCGAAATAGAATCTCACTCAAGCTCCGAAAGCAGTGTGACCAGAATGGATCAACCAATCAGTCATCACCTATTCTGGATGAATTGGGGATGGGTTCGTAGCCTCCTCATTCATTGGAAACAAGAAGAAGGCGATCCTTTCCATCCACCACATTGCCCTCTTGGCGAAGAACCTGAAGCACTTACCGGCGAACCTGTTCGAGACACCATTTTCTCTCTCATTTCCAGGGTATCTCGTCACGATTATATACTACATCAAATTCTAGATTTTATTTATCCACTCGTTCCGACCGACAATCATCCTGGAATAATAGAAGAAGTCAATGAACTTCGCGCTCGGGTAGTGGCTTTGGAGAATATGGTTCAGAGATTACAAACACCAGCAGCAGCATCAGCAACATAACCAGTACCACCATCATCAATGCCAACAGTACCATTACCACCTCCAACCACAACCGCGTTGTAAACCTCAACTTCACAATCTGTCCCACGAGTATCAACGTCATACGTACCATAGATACCAAGGAGTACCAACAACAATAACTGACGAAGTATTAATTCATAACTTCATTGGAGAAATATTCCGCGGCGATTATATAATCTCTAAAGTCTTAGAGATTATCTAATCTAGTCCTAACCATAAATCAGTTAAGCGAACCAAAATGATAAAAGGAAGAGTAGAAACCCTGACAAAAATGGCTTGTGATTAACAAGTTAAACTTGTTTTACCAATAGCATCAACAGTACCGTCAGCGTCACCAGCATCGTCAGTACAGTCAACATCAGAATCAACAACACCTATAACATCACAAACTCCGTCAGTTCAAGAATCACTGTTTACATCATTACGAATCAATAACGTGTATATTGTATCAACAAGTTATGAAGAATTAACTCATTCCCTCTGAAGAAATTATATATATATATTATATATATATATATATTTTGAAATAAAAAAATAAATCTTTCCATGTTAAAGCTATTGTGTGTGAATCTTAACTACTCGGTTAATTCATATTACAAATATGCAATAATGTACGTCCCTCACCCGCGACTTAACTATCGTTAACTACAATCTCTGTCTCAATTCAACAAATTCCAATTCCTAATAAATCAAGTATATATTTGATTTTACACTTCATCATTGATGTAACCGAAACTTTTCAGATAACATCATTCGTACTTTGCGAAGTTCACAAGAATTTAACAAAAACCAGCATCACATCTCAACAAATAACGAAGTATTGATTCATAATTTCAATATTATTGAAGAAATACTTATGTAACCTCTAAAGCCTTAAAGGAATTATTCAATTCTAGTTCCAACCGTAAATCGAATGAGTTTAATTTAGTATTAACTCATTAAAATCTATGTTACATCTGAGAAGAATATATACATATATATTTTCATAAAGACTGTAATAAAATTCTTATGTACAAAATATTAATTGTGAAATTTTTTTTTAACGGGTAGGTAATACCCGAGAGATATATATAAATTCACAATTAATATGTTACATTCTTCAAATCAGATTAAGCAAATTATCAATTATACTTCCTACTTTCACAATAATATACATTCTTTCATAGAAATCAAAACAACCATACTCATTCAAACCCAATTACATATTCTGATTTTAAAATCTCAGAATTCAATTTGAGATATAACCTGTACCATCACTTTTAGATTCCTACATCTTTCAAAGCTATACTTTGACTTCAAAAGTGTGTTAGAACATCAAATGTATACAAACGATTACAATCTGTGTTCAAACCCTTCGAAAATCTCTGAAGACACTTCAAATACTGAGCAATCGAGATGATGATCCAACCACATATTACCCACAGTTATGTACTTAAAAAGCTCTCGAAACCAAAGTCATAATTCAACACATATCTGTGTCAGATCTTTTGGCATTTATTAGCAAAAATAACCTTGCAGTTCCTTTGCAAAGTAGCAAATTATATCACAGCTCCAGCAAGACAACTTCGATTTTTTCATTCGGAGTAGCCTTATCATAATTTTGATATATGTGATTACCCTTTTGTTACCAGAGAACCTTTCATATTCCACCACATTAGCAATAAACTTACCAACAACTTCACTGATCTTGGGCATTCCGAAGAATCATTATATTTATCGAAACCTCATCATTTACTCATCTGCCTCTTGTAACGAGAATTGCCATATGAATCATTGGGAATTAGAAATCAGTATTTTGAAATCTCACAGCATGTTGACGCCAACAATTATACATAACGTCTATTTCCAAGGCTTACATACTTCGAATGTGAAGTTTCTGAAAAACACTCTGAACCGCGAACTAGTTCTCGAAATGCTGATGAAGTAACAAAAACTGTAAATGACCTTAGCAGTAAAAAGTTTGATGATAAAGATTAGTGTATTAGCAAAGCTCAGAAATAGAGAAGTTTTGGAACTGGAAAACGGATTGAGCAAAGTATGAAGGAGGCTGTGGACAAATCACAAAGACTGAACTTGCCTTCAAAGAATCCAAATGATTCAGTGTCTGTTGAAGTCATTAACGAATACCTTGCTCCTGACACTAAACCCTTACAGACAACATACTTCATCATCCTCTGATATTAGAAATTCTAAGATATCATCGTATCTTTCATTATAAATATCCTCCATATTTCTGAAGATATTTCCATAACTATTCTTATCTGGAATCATTTATCTCTTTGCGCTATCTGTATTACATCAAAAAGGAAACTGTTTAGTTCCTATACTCTGTAAACCTTTGAGTTTAAAATATGAATATTTTTGAAGTAGTGTTGGAAACTGAAGCATGAGTTAGTATAATATAATGACACTTGATCAACGTGATTATATTACAGTAATTCATGCTGAGTTTCTAAATGGAACGTGATGATTCACATATCATAACATCATCATTTGCCATGTTATACGACTCTTGTATTCTATTTAACCTCTAAAATATCAAGAAAATATTTCTTGATGATTCGGCTTTTTCTGAGGTATTCTGGTAATTTGACAAGTCAAGATCATGCCATTACAATTTTCTTCCTAGAACATTAACAATGTTCATTCCAAAATTCACATCTGCAAATTCTGGACCATTACAAGCGGTACTTAATCACAAGAAGAAGAAACGAAAGGACAAAACTCCGAAATAGAAATTGGGGTATAAATTGCAGCAAATAAAAGAGAGCATTAACTGTGGATGACAATGATTATAGAAGATAGAAACAGAGACTTTGAAATATAAGGGAAGATATAAAGCCCAACGACAAACCAAAAGTTATAAACCATATATATCGATGCATATAGCAATATAAAGACACGGGAGAACTAGAAACACTATAAACCCAAGAGTATAGTAGAAGTAAATAGATTCTTCTGGCGGTAGATGAAAAAGAAGAATGACCGATATGAAAGTTAGAAGTATATCGAGAATCAGAACTGGATGGAGCATATTGATGAATACTTTAAAATATGAGTTGAGGGGGAAAGAATAGAATGTGATGAAACATGACTAGGAACTTAGAAATCAACAGATTTAACTCACACAATGACGGAATAAGTGAATCAAACCCTCTAGTGAATAGGTTAAGCTTTTTGGGATTAATTTAGTCATACCACAACTAAATCAATTGTGATTAGATCAACACTTAGAGCTATTATTCACCACCTGTTTGATTTGGGTTGAGAGAGAATCGGAGGAACTCACCAGATCTGAGTGTGTGTAACAAATGAGAGGCTTAACCTAAAATGAAGAACATAAGACTTTATATACCCCTGCTATTGACTCACCTGCACAATTCATCCATCACACATATGAGTTGGCTTCATCAGCCGTACGGGTGATCACTCACTCGTGTCTTCTCATTTAGGTTGTAATTGTGACTTAGCTCAGCATCAACCGTGCGTATGAGCCTGTCAGCCGTACGAGTGAGGCTTCACTCGGACGTCTGACTAAGTCTAACATAGTCAAACATCCAAATCTCGTTCCTGCAGTTCCTGTAACCACATACAAACACGGATAGGATAATAACGAACGATCATGGTGGCCTGTAAACTGTTGTACCTGCAATGGACGTGGGTAGATGTCTAGGGACTTGCATAAAATGCATCAACAGAAGGTGTGAGTTGTAAGAAAACGAAGGAGGTGAATTTATAAGAAAATTTCTGACAGAACAATTAAAATGGACGATCGCATTTAAAGCGGATCCTAATTCCCTTTGTTACCGGAGAATCAAATCTTATTACAAAGATTTTCTTCAAATCCCTTGAAATCTGGAAATCAATCATATCTAAGTCAAATGATAAGATGAATCTACACTTACTCATTTCACTCTTCTATGTTAGCTTCATTCGTACTCTTCATATAAATGGATTGTTTATCCAAATTATTCGCTGATGATAAAACTCTAATTTTCAGCCTGTATGCATCATTAAAACATACTTATTATCATTCACGACCTTTCCACTCAAATTTCGGGACGAAATTTCTTTAACGGGTAGGTACTGTGACAACCCGGAAATTTCCAACCAAATTTAAACTTTATCTTTATATTATTCCAACACGATAAGCAAAGTTTGTTAAGTTAAATCTCAAGAATTTTAAATTGTGTTCATGCATTCATTATAACCTCGACCAAATTCCAACGATTCACGAACCGTTATATATATTATAACTTGAGAATATTAATAAAGTATTAAACGTATAATACTTTACATGAACGTATTTGTTTCAATATGTTTATCGATGGAATTAGAAGATAATATCAAATGATTAATTTATCAGATACATTGTGATATGATTACGGGTCTATGTTATGAGGTCCACTGTGATTTAAGAAATCTATTCTTTTTTACAACATTCGGAAAATGGTAAAATGATTTATAAGTAAGAACTTGAAGTGTAACTAACTTAGATGTTGGATGTCGACAAGTAAGTAACTCGACATTTTTCATTAAGATGATTTCATACGTTTATTTAACCTTTGAACTTTATCCCATGCTTCACCAACAGACTGTAATTTAAAAACTTGAAATCTATTATGAATATATATGATTCTACTTTTCTAAAACGTTTTATGATATAACGATTTCCATTATTTTAACCTTTAAACAAAATGATTCTTAAAAATATATTTGGTTTTGGAAAACAAAATTATTATATTTATTTGATTTAGTTTCAAACGTACAAAAACGTTTTCAGTTTAAAAAGAACTTTATTATTAAAACGTATATAACTTTTATAAATATCTAGAACCACTTTTGACAACTCATTACTTAACCAGTATGATAAAGATAACGATATTTATATTTTATTTTATTAAATATATATAACGATTTAAATTAATATTATATATATTTATACGCGTATTATACGTACATAGTTTTATACTTTTACTATATTTAAACTTTACCTTTACTTTATTTTTTACTTTACTTTGACTTTAATAATTCACTTTAATAATTCATACTTTAATAATTCACTTTAATAATTCATACTTTAATAATTCACTTTAATAATTCATACTTTAATAATTCACTTTAATAATTCATACTTTAATAATTTACTTTAATAATTCATACTTTAATAATTCACTTTAATAATTCAAAAATCTATTATAAATAGAATTCAATAGGTTTCATTATTTCATAGAAACTTGAAAATATTTTTCTCTAAACTCTCTCAATCGATTTACATATATATATTTACTCCGTATTATTTCAAGATATTATTAGTATACATAAAATATTACGTCGGAGTGCGGTCCGGGTGATTTCGAAATTGTTTTTCGAGTGGGATTGGATTAAGGAAATTATGGGTTATAGCTATGGAGGTGATTGGGTATGGTTCATGGGTATGCTCATGAGGTCAATATAGTGTTTATCATCTCCGTTGCGTCTACGTACCTTTCCTGCAATATTGAATCTCAATATTGATACGTGAGTACTCATAATTTAACTTTTACATACTAATAGTGTATCCCTTACTAGTGCTCGAGTATATAGGATTATGCATGTTTGTACTTTTGATATTGCCTTTAGTTAGATTATGTTGAATCCTGAATTAGTTATATATGCGACTGAGATAAGGTATAAGATATGCATGTCGTTGGAAAGCTAGCGAAAAATTAAGAACTTTTTATTTAGATATCGAATGATTTCGATGAACGGATTTGAAGTTATAGTCCATCGAATTTTTGTATTATTATTAAAAATGATTATTATTATCATCGTTATTATCGTCGTTCTAGTTTTATCTTATTATTATTATTATTATTATCTTTATCAATAAAAGGATTTATCATTAAAAATTGTTTTTATTATTATTATTACTATCGTTATTATCATTAAAGTTATAATTAGTATTATTATTATTATTATTATCTATTTATTATTATTATTATCTAATTATTATTATTATTATTATTATTATTATTATTATTATTATTATTATTATTATTATTATTATTATTATCATTATCATTATTATTATTATCATTATTAATATATATATCATTATTTAAAAATAGTTATTGTTATTATTATTATTATTATATTATCATTATCTTTAATAATGTCATAGTAATTATCATTATTAGTATTATTGTAATTAAAACTAATATTAGTAACACCTAATTATTTTGATTACTATTATTATCATTATTATGAGCACGATATAAAAGACGATTAAAAGCTATTAAACGAAACGATTAGGAAATAATGAGTAAGAGTATCATGATGAAATTAAAATATTATAAGATATTGATTTAGATAAAATTATCGTTCTTATTATTTTTATCATTACTATTATTATTAAAAGTATCGTTAGTATCAAAACTATCATTTTAACAAAAATTATTATTTTAACAAAAATTATCATTTTAATAGAAATGTCATTGTTACTATAAAATATCATTTTTATTATCATTTTAAATAGAATTATTATTTTAAAGATAATATTAAAAATTATCGTAAATATTAAAGTTATCATAATTAGAATTATCGTTTTATCATAATATCACCTTAGTAATTATAAATATTGATATTTTTATAATAATAATTATTATTACAAAATAATACAACTTTTACTTACTAACATTATAGATATTATTTTATCAAATAAATATGTAATACAAACATATTTTACTACGTGTAATAAATTACTTTAATAATACCTATCATATTATCTTTATGATATTAAATGAACCCTATAAATTTTATTACTTAATATATATAAAAGTATATTTTATTATATAAATTTTAATATAAAATTTTATTTATTAATAAATGAATTATATTATTTACTCTAATAAATCTTTTAAAAATATTTAAAAATATAAAACGACGATATTTAAAATATATTATAATCATGTATAAATTTTGAAAATCATTTTGAGTCAAATTGACTTTTGTTGACTTTTGCATATTAGTCTCGATCATTAGGATTGTGGTACACTATGACCTGACCTAATTGTTAGACAAATATTGACCAACATATAATTATATATAATTAATTTAGGTTCGTGAATCCGAGGCCAACCTTGCACTAGTTCAATGACGTTATATGTATTTTCACTACGAAATACAGTATGGTGAGTTTCATTTGCCTTTTTACCCTTTATATTTTTGGGCTGAGAATACATGCGCTACTTTTATATCTGTTTTATGAAATAGACACAAGTAATTGAAACTACATTATATGGTTGAATGATCGAAACTGAATATGCCCCTTTTTAGTCTGGTAATCTAAGAATTAGGGAACAGACACCCTAATTGACGCGAACTCTAAAGATAGATCTATCGGGCCCAACAAGCCCCATCCAAAGTACCGGATGCTTTAGTACTTCGAAATTTATATCATGTCCGAAGGAGGATCCCGGAATGATGGGGATATTCTTATATGCATATTGTAAATGTCGGTTACTAGGTGTTCAATCCATATGAATGATTTTTGTCTCTATGCATGGGACGTATATTTATGAGAACTGGAAATGAAATTCTTGTGGTCTATTAAAATGATGAAAATGAATGATTATGATAAACTAATGAACTCACCAACCTTTTGGTTGACACTTTAAAGCATGTTTATTCTCAGGTATTAAAGAAATCTTCCGCTGTGCATTTGCTCATTTTAAAGATATTAATTGGAGTCTTTCATGGCATATTTCGAAGAACGCTGCATTCAAGTCATTGAGTTCATTAAAGATTATTATTATTAAGTCAATTTATAGTTGAATAGTGATATTATGAAATGGTATACATGTCTGTCAATTTTTTATGTAAAGAAAGTTTGTCTTTTAAAAACAAATGCAATGTTTGTAAAATGTATCATATAGAGGTCAAATACCTCGCGATGTAATCAACTATTGTGAATCGTTTATAATGTATATGAACGGGTCCTTTCACCCAGCCTACGAATTAATACATTGAACTTTGAAAAAGCTGAATGAAGCAACAGAAACTGTAAATAACCGTAAACGACCTTAATCGTCGGAAGTTTGATGATAAAGAATAATATGTTGGAAAAGCTCAGAAACGTTGGAACTGGAAAACGGATAGAGTTCACCATGAAGGAGACCAAGGACAAATACAAGGACCATACCCTATATTCAAAGAATCCAGATAATTCTGGATCCGTTGAAATCTTTAGAGAATATTTTGCCCCGAAGTCATGTTAAAATCTTGCGGAAAATCTTTCTCCATCAACCATCGAACTTAGAAATTCCAAAATATCATCATCAATATCTTCGATATTTCTGAGGATATTTTCATAAATATTCTCGTCCGAAATTATATACCTCCTCGTGCTTCCTGTGTATCATTATATTGGAAACATTCAAGAGAAAATTTAGTACTGAAAAGCGGATTATGCGAAACTATGAAGAAAGCTGTGGACAAACCACAAAGAATAAGTTTGACTTCAAAGAATCCAAATGATTCAATGTCTGCTAAAGTATTTAGTGAATATCTTACTCCTTACTCTAAACCCTTGCAGACAATAGTTTCTATCATCCTCTGATCTTAGATATTCCAAGATATCATCGTATCCTTCATTATAAATATCCTCCATATTTCTGAAGATATTTCCATAACTATTCTTATCTAAAATCATTAATCTCTTAGTGCTATCAGTGTTACATCATATAGAAACTGTTAGTTTCTATATTCTGTAAACTTTCGAGCTTAAAATATGAATGTTATTGAAGTAATGTTGGGAACTGATGCATGAGTTAGTATAATATAATGACACTTGATCAACGTGATTATATTACAGTAAGTCATGCTGAGTTTCTAAATGGAACATGATGATTCACATATTATAACGTCATCATGTGTCATGCTCTACATAACTCTTTCATTCTGATTAACTTCTGAACATATCAAGAAAATATATTCTTGATAGTTCTATTCTCAGTGATTCTGGTAATTTGAAAAATCAAATCGTGCTAATATGTTCTTTCTTGTTTGGAACATTAATCTCATTCGAAACTCCACACCTATGAATTCTGGACCGTTATTTGCAAAAAGAAAACAAAAGCATGAAGCTCGAAGATAGAAAGGGGGTATAAATTGCAGCAAATAAGAGAGAGCATTAACTGTGAATGTCAATAATTATAGAAGACGGAAACAGGTTTTCCAAAAATATAAGAGAAAATATAAAACCCAATACCAACACGGAGGTTTCAAACCGGGGATATTAATACGAATAGTAATATAAAGACACGGTAGAATTAAGAATAGTATCCCCCTAAGATAAAAGTAGAAGTAAATAGATTCGTCAGGTGGAAGTTGGAAAAAGGAGAATGATTGTTACGATAGTAAGGGTGAGGACAAGGATTTGAACTGGGTTAAGCATTTTCATAAATCTTTTGAATTTGGGAATTGAGTATAGAAGTGGTGAAATTAAATGGAACGGAAAAGGTAAATTTATAAAGGAAATATCAGACATAGTAATCGGGGCAGATCACCGTATTTAATTAAAGAGATCTTAATTTCCATAAATCCCGAAGAATCAGATCTTAAAGATCTTCAAGATTTTCTTTAAATCCCTTAAATTTCGGAATTCAACCAAGGCAATGTCAAAGGTTAAGACGCACCTTATTTTCTAAATTCAACCATGACTAGTCAAAAGTTATGATGAAACTTGTCTTTCTCATTTCACTCTTTGGTGATAACTTCATTCGTGCTCTTCGAATAATCGAATTGTTTTATCCATATTACTCAGTGATGATAAAACTCTATTTATCAGCTCATATTCGTCATGAAAACATTTTTATTGTTAGCCATGATGACCTCACTCAAATTTTGGGAGGAAATTTCTTTAACGGGTAGGTACTGTGATGACCCGGGAATTTCCGACCAAATTTAAACTTAATCTTTATATGGTTCCGACACGATAAGCTAAAAAAAAAAATCTTTAATGCTGAGTCTCGAAAGTTTTGAAAATCTATATTCATGTAATCAATTACCCTTTGACCATGCCCGACGATTCATGAACAATTGTTTGTAAATAAATATATGTATATATATATAAATGTATGTATTGAAAATAACAAAAGATAATTGAATTGATAGGAGTAAGTATAATTGAATTGATAGGAGTAAGTATATAAAAATAATATACAAGATAATATTTTTTTTAAAATAAAACTATATATAAATGTATAAGGATTCTATAAATAAGTATTATGATACATGAATATTTGAATTCTATATAAAACATATAAATAATAAATGATATTATATAAAGATGTAATTATTAAGTGATATATAACTAATAATATGTAATATTGATATATTAAATTTTATTACAAGTTAAAATACATTTAATATATGAATATTGTTATTTTTATTCCATTCCTTATTAATAAAATAAATAATAATACTAATGCCAACATTATGAATATTATTATGCTAAAATAGTTGATACACTTAAATTGTTACCTCATTATACTAATATTATTGATATCATTATTAATATCATTATTATTAGTAAAGTTATAATTGTAGTTATTATTATGATTGTTATTAGTATTTTTATCATTTTTATTTTAAGATTTGTATTGTTAATATTATTATCATAAATATATATATATATATATATATATATATATATATATATATATATATATATATATATATATATATATATATATATATATATATATATATATATATATATATATATTATTGTTATTATTATTATTATTATTATTATTATTATTATTATTATCATTATTATTATTATTATTATTATTATTATTATTATTATTATTATTATTATTATTATTATTATTATTGTTGTTGTTGTTGTTGTTGTTGTTATTATTATTATTATTATTATCATTAACATAATTTTTATTATTAATATTATTTACATTATTTTTTTACTTATTATTAATAGTATGTACTTATCTCAGATATTGAAAATAATTATATATTAAGTTTTAATACATGACATGATATCTCTAAACATCAAAATAAGATATTTATAATAAATGACTTATCATATACTTTAAATCTGATCTAAATGATAATGCTAAAAACGAACATATATTTCATAGCATTATTCCTCAAGAAAGACAAGCTTTTAGTTGCAATTGTTCTATTTACAAGTGATATTCGTTTAAATAATAAAAGGTGAAGACAAAAGACAGATTCGACGAATTGAAGACGCAAACGACCAAAAAGCTCAAAAGTACAAAAGACAATCAAAGAGGTTCCAATTATTGATAAGAAACGTCTCGAAATTACAAGAGTACAAGATTCAAAACGCAAAGTACAAAATATAAAATTGTACGCAAGGACGTTCGAAAATCCGGAACCGGGACCAGAGTCAACTCTCAACGCTCGACGCAACGGACTAAAAATTACAAGTCAACTATGCACATAAATATAATATAATATTTAAATAATTCTTATAATTATTTATATATTATAATAAATAATAAAAACCGTCGGCAAGAAAGACTCCAAACCAGAGTGAGCTGTAATTGCAAACTCCGCGAGTCGCGGAGTTTGAAGGCCAAAAAGGCCGCGAGTCGCGGAGCCCCAAGTTTCAAAAATCCCTATAAAAGCAACCGAATTCTGATCGCAAAAACCATCTTTTTCTTTTCCTCATTCATACGTAAAATATATATATAATTTATATTTTAATTTTAATTTTAATCCTAATAATAAGGGTATGTTAGCGAATGTTGTAAGGGTGTAAGTCGAAATTCTGTCCATGTAACGCTACGCTTTTTTTAATCATTGTAAGTTATGTTCAACCTTTTTATATTAATGTCTCGTAGCTAAGTTATTATTATGCTTATTTAAAACGAAGTAATCATGATGTTGGGCTAATTACTAAAATTGGGTAATTGGGCTTTGTACCATAATTGGGGTTTGGACAAAAGAACGACACTTGTGGAAATTAGACTATGAGCTATTAATGGGCTTTATATTTGTTTAACTAAATGATAGTTTGTTAATGTTAATATAAAGATTTACAATTGGGCGTCCCTATAAATTACCATATACACTCAATCGGACACGATGGGCGGGGTATTTATATGTACGAATAATCGTTCATTTAACATGACACGGGAATGGATTAATAGCCACTAGAATAATTAAAACAGGGGTGAAATTATGTACAAAGGACACTTGGTATAATTGATAACAAAATATTAAAACCTTGGGTTACACTCAGTCGACAACCTGGTGTAATTATTAAACAAAGTATTAAAATCTTGTTACAGTTTAAATCCCCAATTAGTTGAAATATTTAACTTCGGGTATAAGAATAATTTGACGAGGACACTCGCACTTTATATTTATGACTGATGGACTGTTATGGACAAAAACCAGACGGACATATTAAATAATCCAGGACAAAGGACAATTAACCCATGAGCATAAAACTAAAATCAATACGTCAAACATCATGATTACGGAAGTTTAAATAAGCATAATTCTTTTATTTCATATTTAATTTCTTTTATTTTATATTTAATTGCACTTCTAATTATCGCACTTTTATTTATTGTTATTTAATTGCACTTTTAATCATCGTCCTTTTTAATTATCACAAGTTTATTTTATCGCACTTTTATTATTCGCAATTTCATTATCGTTATTTACTTTACGCTTAAAATTAAGTCTTGTATTTATTTATTATTTTACATTTGGTTTTAACTGCGACTAAAGTTTTAAAATCGACAAACCGGTCATTAAACGGTAAAAACCCCCCCTTTATAATAATAATATTACTTATATATATGTTTGTATTTTTATAAAAGTAAACTAATATAGCGTTGAGCTTTGTTAAAAAAAGATTCTCTGTGGAACGAACCGGACTTACTAAAAACTACACTACTGTACGATTAGGTACACTGCCTATAAGTGTTGTAGCAAGGTTTAAGTATATCCATTCTATAAATAAATAAATATCTTGTGTAAAATTGTATCGTATTTAATAGTATTTCCTGCAAAAATTTAATAGTATTTTATACCCCTTAGCTTTGACATCAAGTAATTTTGGCGCCGCTGCCGGGGAACTTCTTAAACGCCGGAAGCGCAACGCTAATATATAAAAAAAAAAGATTTTTAGTTTACTTTTATTAAAATTCGTTTTTGTAAAAAAACGTTTTAAATATTCGAAAATATAAAAAGAAAAAACAAAAATATAAATATTTTTAGGAGTTTGATAAATATTTAAGTTTTATAAAGTTTCTTTGTTTTTATTTTATAAAAACATAAGTTTTATTTAAGTATTTTGTTTTTATTTAAAAACATATAAAAAAAAAATATATATATATATATATATAATTCTAGTTTTAAGATTTTTATTTATAAAATTATAAAATATTTCTATTTAGATATAAGTTTTTATTATATAAATACTTTTATTAAAACAGAAAATTAAAAACAGAAATTAAAAAAAAATATATAAATAAAGAAAAACGCGTCGAATTTAAAGTAAGCTGTCATCTGAATTTCTGAACCCCGTGACTCGCGGGGTTTGATGCTTTAAATACCGCGACTCGCGGAGGGGACCTGACACACGACCGAAGCCCTAATCCTGCATTTATTACGGAGTATTATTAATTATTATTAATTAAATTGTATTAGGGTTAAATAATTAATTAATTTAGTAGTTAATTTAAGTTTTAATTAATTTGTATTATTTAGTTTAATTAGTTTAATTAAATTATAAAATTAGTAGTTTTAATAAATAAATAATATAAAAATAATATTTTTATAAAAATTGTACTTTTTACAACTTTTTGTATATTTTTATATTTTGTCCCTTTTTAATTGTTTTAGCGTAATATTTGTATTTTTAGCTCATATTTAGTTTTAAACTTAGATTTTGCCATAGTTATTTTTACTTCTAGATTTTTAGGCTTTGCCGTAGAATTCCTTAAGTGCTTTTTCTTTAGACTAAGATTTAGGTACTTTAGAATTTTGCGACGCCTTTTTAAGTTTTACTTTCTTTTTAAGTTATTTCCATTTGGGATATAGTTTTTCCTATAAGCTTTAATATTTTTAGACACCTTTTACTATGTACCAATTATCATTCCAATTAGTAATTTCAATTTGCGATTATAATTTTAAGTTAGTTGTAGTAATAAGGTTAGGTTAGTCAAGTATTTTTAAGTTTTATAAGTTTCTTTTATTTTTCCGTCACCTTTTATTTTTCAACCATTTTTCTTTTTCAATCTTTTTCCGACGAACTCTTTTTCTTTCTTATTTCTCGCTATTCTAGTTTTAGGACATAGATTTTTATTCTACTTCTTATCTAAATTTTCTTAAAATTACGAAAATTTATTTTAAGTGGTTAAATTGATATACATCAAAATTTTCTGGTTCGTAGTAATAGTTGGATTTGTACGTGGACCGGGTTATTGGAGCCAAACAGTCCTCAATTATATTGAGACCAAACGAATCCTGCCCCTCTGCTGCATCTTTTGGCTATTCGAAACGTGGGCAAAATCAGAAAAGTCTATTAATTGGATAACTTATTAAAATTTTTCTTTCCTTTTAAAAACTAATAGGATATTCAGTCAATGCACCGAGCAAGACGTTCACCACCTTTTGTACGTTCACCACCTGTAACTAGATCAAGACATTTAGCAAATATTACTGCCGTTGATTTTTCTTTAGAATCGTCATCCAGTCGACCAAGTACTTCAGTTCAAATTTCCGATAATCCATTTTTTGAATCCGACCTCACAATTGAGAATCCGGAGAATATTCAGGAACGGTTCGTAGATCCTGAACCACTAAACTTTCCTCCGGAGCCACCAATCATTCAAACAGAGATTGTTGAGGAACGAACCATTAAATCAGAATCATCTAGTGATACCGATTCAACAAATTCAATTATGGAGAATCTGGAATCTTTAAGTATGGAAGACCGAATGAGAGCTAAACGCACTGGCCAAGGTCACGCAATTACTCATCCAGACATTAATGCGCCAGATTATGAAATCAAAGGACAAATTCTACACATGGTGACTAATCAATGCCAATTTAGTGGTGCGCCGAAGGAAGATCCAAATGAACATCTACGTACCTTTAATAGGATCTGCACACTATTTAAAATCCGAGAAGTGGAGGATGAACAGATATATCTCATGTAATTTCCCTGGACTTTAAAGGGAGAAGCCAAAGATTGGTTGGAATCGTTACCTGAAGGGGTGATTGATACATGGGATGTTTTAGTTGACAAATTTCTTAAACAATTCTTTCCTGCATCTAAAGCCGTAAGACTTCAAGCAGAAATTGTTACGTTTACACAGAAACCAAATGAAACTCTATATGAGGCATGGACAAGATATGGAAAGTTGTTAAGAGGATGTCCGCAACATGGTTTTGACACCTGTCAAATAGTACAAATATTCTACCAAGGATGCGACATCACTACAAGAAAAGACATAGATATAGCAGCTGGTGGTTCTATTATGAAGAAAACCGAAACTGATGCTTACAAAATTATTGATAATACTGCTTCCCACTCACATGAGTGGCACCAAGAAAAAGACATCGTTAGATCATCTAAAGCAGCTAGAGCCGATTCTAGCCATGACTTAGATTCCATTTCCGCAAAGATAGATGCTGTGGAGAGACGAATGGAAAAGATGACTAAAGATATTCACTCAATACGAATTAGTTGTGAGCAGTGTGGAGGACCACATTTGACAAAAGATTGTCTCAGTATTGAATTAACAATGGAACAAAGAGAGAATATTTCATACATAAACCAAAGGCCTGGAAATAATTATCAGAATAATTATCAACCGCCAAGACCGATTTACAATCAAAACCAAAATTATAACCGAAATATTCCATACAACAACCAACAAGGTCCTAGCAATCAACAAGTATCCAATAATACTTACAATCAGCAACAACCTAATTTTCAAAACAAACCACCACAACAAACCGATGATAAAAAGCCGAATTTAGAAGATATGATGACGAAGCTAGTTGAACAAAATGCTCAAGCATTTAGAAATCAACAAGCTTCTATTCAAAATCTAGAACAAGAAGTGAGTAACCTAGCAAGGTTAATAGGTGAAAGAAAACCGGGAAGTCTACCTAGTGATACAAATGCTAACCCCCGGAATGAAACAGCTAAAGCCATTACCACAAGAAGTGGTACAACACTTAAACCACCGGAAATACCTGTAACTTCTGATGAAACTATTCCTACTCCACAAGAACCACAACCTGATCAAGATAAGGAAAAAGAACCGGTAGTTGAAAAGGTTAATGAAGATAACACAGTTAAGGATAAACCTTATGTTAAACCATATCAACCACCACTTCCTTATCCGAGTAAAATGAAGAAAGAGAAACTTGAAGCCGAGCAATCCAAATTCTTGGATATGTTTAAACAGATAAATGTAAATCTTCCTTTCATTAATGTGATTTCAGGAATGCCTAGATATGCTAAATTCTTGAAAGATCTAATCTCAAATAGAAAGAAAATGGAAGAACTCTCGGCTGTTACTATGAATGCTAATTGTTCAGCAGTGCTGTTGAATAAGATACCAGAAAAACTATCTGATCCAGGAAGTTTCACAATTCCATGTTTTCTGGGTAGTCTTAGTTCAATAAAAGCATTGGCAGACTTAGGTGCTAGTATAAATCTAATGCCGTATTCACTATACGCTAAACTAGACCTTGGAGAATTGAAACCAACCAGAATAAGCATACAACTAGCCGATAGATCAATAAAATATCCTAGAGGGATAATAGAGAACATGCTAATTAAAGTTGGTACTTTAGTATTTCCAGTAGATTTTGTTGTTCTGGGCATGGAAGAAGATTCTCAAGTTCCTCTCATATTAGGAAGACCATTCTTAAACACGGCTAAAGCAATGATAGACGTGTTCGTAAGAAATTGACCCTAAGTATAGAGGACGAGAGTGTTACCTTTTCAGTTGATAGAGCAATGCAACAACTGCAATCTGCAGATGATACATGTTATTATATTCAAACTATAGATGCACATGCAGAATTATTAGAATAATTTCCAGAATTACAAGGAACAGGAGAATGTTCTTTAGGAGAAGGTAATGAACCAATTGATGAAGCTGAAATGTTAGCTACACTAATAGCTAATGGATATGAACCAACAACAGAAGAAATTCAAATGCTAAAAGAAGAAGACAGATATCGATATAAATCATCGATAGAAGAACCTCCGAAATTAGAGTTAAAACCACTTCCAAACCATTTGGAATACGCTTATTTACATGGTGAATCTGAATTACCTGTAATAATATCGTCTTCTCTTACTGAAAATGAGAAATCACAACTCATTTCTATGTTGAAAGCTCATAAACCAGCCATTGCATGGAAGATTCATGATATTAAAGGAATAAGTCCTTCGTATTGCACACATAAAATCCTTATGGAAGAAGGTCATAAAACATATGTGCAACGCCAACGAAGACTAAATCCTAATATGCAAGATGTAGTTAAGAAAGAGATTATTAAACTACTAGATGCAGGTTTGATATATCCAATTTCTGATAGTCCATGGGTAAGCCCAGTTCAATGCGTGCCTAAGAAGGGTGGCATGACTGTCATTACAAATGAAAAAAATGAGCTTATTCCTACTAGGACTGTAACAGGATGGCGTGTATGTATTGATTATAGAAAATTAAATGACGCCACCAGAAAAGATCACTTTCCCTTACCTTTCATAGATCAAATGTTGGAAAAATTAGCCGAAAATAGTTACTATTGTTTTCTAGATGGATTTTCCGGATATTTTCAAATTCCAATAGCACCCGAAGATCAAGAGAAAACCACATTCACGTGCCCTTATGGTACTTTTTCTTACAAACGCATACCATTTGGACTTTGCAACGCCCCTGCAACCTTTCAAAGGTGTATGATGGTGATTTTTCACGACATGATAGAAGAATACATGGAAGTATTCATGGATGACTTTTCAGTCTTCGGTGATACATTTAAATCATGTCTAGTTAATCTGGAACGAATGCTAATTAGATGCAAAAAATCAAATCTAGTACTTAATTGGGAGAAATGCCATTTCATGGTTAAAGAAGGCATCGTTCTTGGACATAAAATTTCAAAAGAAGGAATTGAAGTGGATAGAGCTAAAGTAGAAGTAATTGCTAAACTTCCACATCCCACCAATGTTAGAGGAGTTAGGAGTTTTCTAGGGCATGCCGGTTTTTACCGACGTTTCATAAAAGATTTTTCTAAAATTGCCACTCCTATGAATAAACTCCTAGAAAAGGATGCTCCATTCATCTTTTCAGATGAGTGTATCAAATCTTTTAATATTCTTAAAGAAAAACTCACTAATGCGCCGATCATGATAACACCAAATTGGAATCTACCATTTGAACTAATGTGCGATGCAAGTGATTTTGCAATGGGAGCCGTTTTAGGACAAAGGATTGAAAAACGATTTCAACCTATATATTATGCTAGTAAGACGTTACAAGGAGCACAAACGAACTATACAACTACTGAAAAAGAACTCCTTGCTATCGTCTTTGCTTTTGACAAATTTCGATCATATCTCGTTCTAGCAAAAACGGTGGTCTATACCGACCATTCTGCTCTTAGATACCTATTTTCAAAACAAGATGCTAAACTAAGATTAATCTGTTGGATCTTACTCTTACAAGAGTTTGATATTGAAATCCGAGATAAAAGAGGAGCAGAAAATCTCGCCGCTGATCATCTTTCTCGTCTTGAAAATCCTGAGTTAGAAGTTCTAAATGAATCGGCCATACAAGACAACTTTCCTGATGAATATCTATTGAAGATAGATTATAATGAAATCCCATGGTTTGCAGACTATGCAAACTACTTAGTTTGTGGATTCCTTGAAAAAGGATTATCGTACCAAAGACGAAAGAAATTCTTCAGTGATATAAAACACTATTTCTGGGAAGATCCACATCTGTTTAAAAGTTGTCCCGATGGAATAATACGCCGATGTGTATTTGGAGATGAAGCTAGTAAAATTTTAAACCATTGTCACACAGGACCAACAGGAGGGCATTATGGGCCTCAACTAACAGCAAGAAAAGTTTATGAAGCTGGATTCTATTGGCCTACAATTTACAAAGACGCACACCTTCTTTGCAAATCCTGTGATGCATGTCAAAGGGCCGGAAAAATAAATCAACGTGATGAAATGCCACAAAATGTCATCCAAGTATGTGAAGTATTTGACATTTGGGGTATTGACTTTATGGGTCCATTTCCAAAATCTCATAATAATCTATATATACTCGTAGCCATTGATTATGTATCTAAATGGGAGGAAGCGCAAGCTCTCCCAACTAACGATGCACGAGTTGTAGTCAACTTTTTAAAACGTCTTTTTGCAAGGTTTGGAACACCGAAAGCTTTAATAAGTGATCGGGGTACTCATTTCTGTAATAATCAACTTGAGAAAGTTCTTAAAAGATATGGAGTAACTCATAAAATCTCCACCTCATATCATCCACAAACAAGTGGACAAGTTGAAAATACCAACCGAGCTTTAAAACGTATTCTAGAGAAAACCGTAGGATCAAATCCGAAGGAATGGTCCATTAAATTGGAGGATGCACTCTGGGCTTTTAGAACAGCCTACAAAACTCCAATTGGAACCACACCTTTTAGACTTGTTTATGGAAAAGCATGTCATCTTCCAGTAGAAATTGAACACAAAGCATTTTGGGCTTTGAAGACATGTAATCTTGATTTACATGAAGCCGGACGTCTACGATTAAGTCAACTAAACGAATTAGAAGAATTAAGACATGAAGCATACGATAATTCGTTAATCTATAAAGAAAGAACGAAGAAATGGCATGATAAAAGAATCAGAAGTTCAAAAGAATTTAAAGAAGGAGACAGAGTTCTTCTTTTCAATTCACGATTCAAGCTATTTCCTGGAAAATTGAAATCAAGATGGTCTGGACCATTCATAGTCAAAAGAGTTTTCCCATACGGAGCGATAGAATTGATAAATTCAAATGGGATTGAATTTAAAGTTAATGGTCACAGAGTTAAACATTACATACATGGTCCGATAGAAGTCGACAACGAAGTTAATCACAATTTCGACACCACAACTAACTAAGTGTGGGGAGAATCAAGTCTTTAAAGGATAATATGTATTTCTGTTAGAGTTAGATTGTCTGTTTTCATATAGTTCTCGAAAATGGAACCCGAATGGTCTTTCCCTAGCAGACCTTAAAGAACTAGTCTTCTCCCCCCACTCTGAATTTTTTTTTTAGGTTTTTACAATATGAAGACTGCCTGTGAACTAAACCATGGTCTAATGCTACACGCTTTGATCACTAAAAGAAATAATGACATACTACCAAGTGAAATAGTATCAGTAATCAGAGAAAGAATGGACGGAGTTAGAAAAGAATCCAGATGCGAAGATAATAAGTTACAATTTGGTAAAGGAAAATCAAAATCCGCAGCGAAAAGAAGAGCACGACACCTAGAAAGATGTCACAAATGCGGAAAATGGTCACATGGAGGTAAATGTTCAAATAATCAAACCTATTCAAATACCGAATTTGTTACTTTATGCAGAGACGGACCGTTCATATGTTTAGAAGAAAAGACACTGAATGCTCGAGGTTACGCCTATGTAGCTATGGAAAACCAATTAAACCGACTATCTTATGAATGGGATAGATCATATAACTAAGAAATCTATTTCACGGGTATGTTTGTACAGTTTTTATTTTATTTTTAACCTTTTGATAATAAACGCTAATTTGTTCGCTAAAAAGTATTAAATTGGTATTGAATAAAATTAGGTTTGGCGACCGAAATTATTGATATCATTCAAAAATTTATTACATCACTGCGAAATTTAACGTTTATTCTTAAGGTATAAATATCTTTAAACAATCAACCCAAAATATTTCAAAAATTCGTCATGAGTTAAATTAGGTCTTGGAACCGAAATTACTTTACCGAAAAGAGGGGCGCATATTTTTGATAATATTTGATTGACTAAAGTGGGATAAAAAGCCAAAAAGATTTTTAATTTTATTTTTACCATGTTTTTAAAATTAATATTTAAATCTTAAATTAATATTGTAAACTTTGTAAAAACAATATATTTAAAATTGTAAATATTTGAAAAATTAATATAAGTTTGGTATGAATTTATAAATTTTTAAATTAAGTTTGGTGTGAATTTTTAATTTTTAAAATATAAATTTTTATTTTTATGCATTTCAAATTTTAAGTTTGGTGTGAATTTTTAATATAAATTTTGAATTTTATATTTATGTTGTGTGAATTTAAAAACACAAATTTACTTTATCTCATTAAGTTAAAAATATGATTTTTAAAATTCGTCGTAAGTTAAAGACTAGGTCTTTGAACCGAAATTGCTTTACCCGAGAGAGGGACGAGAACTTTTATTATCATTTTTAATCTCATTGAATTAAAGTATGCCAAAAACATTAAAAAACCCCAAAAATCTTAGCTTTTAAAACAATCGCTACAAAAAGACAAATTTTAAAATTTTGTCGAGGGATGGACTAGGACATCGATCCGAAACGACCTCGTCCTAAATAACAAGGGAAACAAAATTTTAAAATTAAGTACTTAATTGTTTTATAAGTTAATGATTATAAAAAAAAAAAAAGCAAACTCCGCGAGTCGCGGAGTTTGAAGGCTTAAATGCCGCGACTCGCAGAGGGGTCGGATTACAGAAAAAAAATATAGCTGAAACAGATCAGTCCCAACCCACAAAACACACAAACACTGCGAAAACTGCTCGAAAATACCCGAAAAATACACCCCAAAATCACAATTTTTAACCGTTAATCACCAAATTTTTTACTAAAATCATGTTGAGAAGTATGCTATCTAGGAATTACTCAAGAAAAACGGTAAATTTCTACACCCTAACACCATTTAATCCGAAATTAGTGTTCTTGAGCCATTTTTTTCCCCAATTTGATTTTGATGTTTTTAGTGTAATTAGGCTTAAATTGTTTATGTATTATGCTTGTATAACCTAGATTGATGCTATTTAACATGATTAGAAGCCTTAAACTTCAAATTTTGAATAATCTAGGGTTTGTGTTCTTGAGCAAATTTGGGGCTTTTTGATATAAACAGGTTATGGCCTATTTTTGTCATGAATTGTTGCTAAATTAAGTAGTGTAACATGTTTAGGTAGTTAAATGATCCAAACTTTGAGCCTAAACATGATTTTGAGAATTAAAGTGGACTTTTTCAAGTCTAAAATTCATGAACTTGATTTTTGAAAGATAATGCCATTTGAAACTTGTTTAATTGCTAGTAATGATTATTTTGAAATGTTATTTGAGTTGAATGCTTATGAACTTGGCGAACATTTTCGTATATGCTTATTTGAAAAAGTGTAGATTTGATAAAAATGTGAAAATAAGCTTAAGTTTAATATAAATTGATAATGTCATTGTAATTATTTTGATTGATGATTTTGCTGACACTAATGCATATTTGGATGCACAAAAATTGTGTTTGATGTGTTTTGCAGACTGAAAGGGGTGAATCTTCATCCCAAGCCCGTAATGCTCCTGCTTAGAATGCGGAACAACAGGAGGTGGATAACTACTACAAGCAGGATATACCTCATCCAGTCATGACCTTTTCCGATATGCACTTGGAAGAATTGCACCCGAACCTGAGATTTGACAGTCTTTGGATAGATTATCCAAAATATCAAAGGGGTTTGCATACTCTTCATTCTAAGGTTGTTGAGGTACCGAGGGTCATAGAATGGGGACCCTTAGAAGCTGTAGAATTGGCCGGGCCAATTAGGGAATTACTTGTACAGAGGTATGGTAATTCTACTTTTAATGACTGGGTACGTTTATTCACCATGCGTAGACCTGTATATAAAGTATGGTGTGAAGAATTGTTGTGTAGTATAGAGTTGAATGATCGGGTAGCTAGTTTAACCGATCGTTCTTTTATTAGATTTTTGTTAGGCGGTTCGATGCGCCACATGTCTTTACTAGACATGGCTCAGGCTTTACGTATATATACGCCTGAGGAGTTAGCATCTGCCGATTGTAGAGGGTTGATACTAAACAGTAGAAAGATAGATGAAAATTTTGATACACACGGTGTGTGGAGTCAAATGACAAGCCATCACCGTTTCAAAGGGGGAAATTACTCTTATTTGGATATAGATAGAGCCGAATTAAGAGTGATTCATAGGTTTTTAGCTAATTCGATTACACAAAGGGGTAAGAACAAGGAAAAAGTAAATGAACAGGATTTGTTTTACCATATGTGTATTCGAGACCCACAAAGCGCTGTAAGTATACCATATTGTGTGGGTTATTATTTATCAGCTATGGTTCGGGGGATGCGACCGCATAGCATAATAGGAGGTGGTATTTTTATTACTTTGATTGGTGAATATCTCGGTGTGGATATAAGTCGGGGGGGATTATTAGTAGAAGAACCGGAACCCCGCGATACTATAGGTTTAAATGTATACCATGGTGCGAAAGTTTTGAAGAGGCGAAATAACGCCGCAGTACCATACCATGGTAGACATCCACAGGTTGAGAGAAACCAACAGCAAGGTAATGTAGGAGGGGGGAATGAGATGCAAGAAATGCAAATGTTTATAGCTTCTCAGGAATACGAAAATGCTAGACAGAGAGCATTTGAAGATTGGCAAGTTCATCAGAACCAAATCATAGCTCATTGCCAACATATAGGTAGAAACTATATTCCTACACCGAAACCCATCTTCCCTCCCTGGTCTATAGAGATGTAGCCACCATATCCTACGTATAACCCTGCCGAAGCATTCTATTGCACCTATGGTTATGCCTGGAACCCCTATTGGTACCAGTATCATCCCTAGTATACTTATTTTTTTTTTTTTTTTGTAATTTGTAATTATTGATACGTTTAATACTTTTGTTAATATTGTAATCATTTTTATAATTATCTAACTTTTATTCTTAGATTTTAATAATTTTTGAATGTGGGGTAATATACCAAACTTCAAAAATATGTATATATGTTTGCAGTTTATCTTATGTACACAACAGGGTAAAACAACGCATTTTCAAAGACTGGCATTAAGTTCAGCAAAAGCAACTAATTTTGACGACAAGATGCAAAATATATGTGAAATAACAACAAGACGGAATGAACAAATGATGTGCACCATTTATCATTCAGCAAACAAACGCCAATATATTTGGAAACTTTGGTAAAAATTTAATCATTTTCACACTAATCACCCTCAATAATTTAAATTGTTACTGATTTCTTGCAAATGAGGGCATTGCAAGATCTTAAGTGTGGGAAGGGGTTAAATTCTTTCGGATTTTAAAATTTTTATCTTAAACACTAGGTTACCATTAAAAATACTAGTAAAGCAGTAGTTGTATTAGAATCTAGTGTTCTCTGATAAAAAAAGAACAGCCCTAGTCTTATATACTAACTACCCAATTCTAGTAAAAATTTTCAAAATTTTCAATTAAATGAACTCAAAATCATGTTTATACATATTTATGAACAATAAAACTAGGTTTTAACACCGAAATTATTGTTACCTCGGAAAGGACATAAATTGAGAAACAAACTAAAATGTTAAAATTCATTTAAAATGGAATAGAGGACGATAAAAAGGAAAATAAAAGCCAAGTGTGGGAAAATTTACCAAGTTATCTTAAACATATGTCACATATATCTGTAACAAATAACTGAAAATACTTTTGCTTTGGACTAAACTAAACTGTTTTACCCGATGAAAGAAAAGAAAAGATGGATCTACACGATGAATCAATTCCATCATTAAAAGGAAGTAAAGTCTTTCGAAATAGACACGCGCTTCTTGATTTAGGTCATGAAGTTGTCGTCCAGACCAGCTGTAGGTTGACGAAAAATCTAGAAAAGTCATCACTAAAATCAGCAGGAAATCCACGGACCTCAGCATTAAACAGGGTAGCCAAGTGGTTAGATTTATCCTAACCATGAGAAGGATTTATCTTGTACAATGGGGGGCACCATGCAAATTAGCTGGATAAGACTAATGAATCAGATCCCCAGAAAGGATAATCTCCTTAAAAAAATTAAAAATCAGCTTTTAAGACTGATATCACTCAATCCTTGAGATTTACCTTAAAGATTGAGAATTACAAACTCATGGAATTCAATGATATCTAAACTCTAGCTTGAACGAGAAAATATTTTGATCAAAATTACAAACCGATTTGTTTTCTGAAAACCCTATTTTCAATGCGTTCATTACCATTGAACGTAAAATCCTAGGAATTCACCTGGAATTCATTAGGTCACCTGAACCAAATCGGGTGTCAACCGTATGAACGGTGGTTGCATAGTGGTCAAAGACAGGACCTTGTGCCATACCGAAAAATCATAAGGGTGAGCTTTACTATTGCTCCTACCAAGGATAGTAATTGTGTCCGACACGTTATAGACCATAATTAAAAGCATGTCAGGGGACATTGTCTTAACAGTTGCTTGTTCAACGCTTTCCTTTACAATCAGACGGTAGTTTACCGAAAGGTAATATACGGGACAAGTAAACTGGACGTGTTGCTTTCCAAATACAAGGTTAGCAAGTGGGTGACACAAAACCGCAAGTTTTGAGCTAAAATTTTCAAATCTGAAACCCACCAAACCCACAAAAATATTTTGCAAACACCGGTAAAGGGTTATTCCGGAAAACTTATCTAGGGTAAAAACTAGATTTAATTTTCAAAAGATCAAATGTTTTCATAAAGATCCAATTTCCTTAATGGATCTAAATTTTTATAGTCATGTGGAACTGTAAACCATATCATTACTACCATTGTTTATACCGCCGTATAGAAATCACTGATGTATAAAGTGTGAAGAATAAAGAAGTGATTCTAGTATTTCAAGATGATATTGCTTGAGGACAAGCAACGCTCAAGTGTGGGAATATTTGATAATGCTAAAAACGAACATATATTTTATAGCATTATTCCTCAAGAAAGACAAGCTTTTAGTTGCAATTGTTCTATTTACAAGTGATATTCGTTTAAATAATAAAAGGTGAAGACAAAAGACAGATTCGACGAATTGAAGACGCAAACGACCAAAAAGCTCAAAAGTACAAAAGACAATCAAAGAGGTTCCAATTATTGATAAGAAACGTCTCGAAATTACAAGAGTACAAGATTCAAAACGCAAAGTACAAAATATAAAATTGTACGCAAGGACGTTCGAAAATCCGGAACCGGGACCAGAGTCAACTCTCAACGCTCGACGCAACGGACTAAAAATTACAAGTCAACTATGCACATAAATATAATATAATATTTAAATAATTCTTATAATTATTTATATATTATAATAAATAATAAAAACCGTCGGCAAGAAAGACTCCAAACCAGAGTGAGCTGTAATTGCAAACTCCGCGAGTCGCGGAGTTTGAAGGCTAAAAAGGCCGCGAGTCGTGGAGCCCCAAGTTTCAAAAATCCCTATAAAAGCAACCGAATTCTGATCGCAAAAACCATCTTTTTCTTTTCCTCATTCATACGTAAAATATATATATAATTTATATTTTAATTTTAATTTTAATCCTAATAATAAGGGTATGTTAGCGAATGTTGTAAGGGTGTAAGTCAAAATTCTGTCCGTGTAACGCTACGCTTTTTTTAATCATTGTAAGTTATGTTCAACCTTTTTATATTAATGTCTCGTAGCTAAGTTATTATTATGCTTATTTAAAACAAAGTAATCATGATGTTGGGCTAATTACTAAAATTGGGTAATTGGGCTTTGTACCATAATTGGGGTTTGGACAAAAGAACGACACTTGTGGAAATTAGACTATGAGCTATTAATGGGCTTTATATTTGTTTAACTAAATGATAGTTTGTTAATGTTAATATAAAGATTTACAATTGGGCGTCCCTATAAATTACCATATACACTCAATCGGACACGATGGGTGGGGTATTTATATGTACGAATAATCGTTCATTTAACCGGACACGGGAATGGATTAATAGCCACTAGAATAATTAAAACAGGGGTGAAATTATGTACAAAGGACACTTGGTATAATTGATAACAAAATATTAAAACCTTGGGTTACACTCAGTCGACAACCTGATGTAATTATTAAACAAAATATTAAAATCTTGTTACAGTTTAAATCCCCAATTAGTTGGAATATTTAACTTCGGGTATAAGAATAATTTGACGAGGACACTCGCACTTTATATTTATGACTGATGGACTGTTATGGACAAAAACCAGACGGACATATTAAATAATCCAGGACAAAGGACAATTAACCCATGAGCATAAAACTAAAATCAACACGTCAAACATCATGATTACGGAAGTTTAAATAAGCATAATTCTTTTATTTCATATTTAATTTCTTTTATTTTATATTTAATTGCACTTCTAATTATCGCACTTTTATTTATTGTTATTTAATTGCACTTTTAATCATCGTCCTTTTTAATTATCGCAAGTTTATTTTATCGCACTTTTATTATTCGCAATTTCATTATCGTTATTTACTTTACGCTTAAAATTAAGTCTTGTATTTATTTATTATTTTACATTTGGTTTTAACTGCGACTAAAGTTTTAAAATCGACAAACCGGTCATTAAACGGTAAAAACCCCCCCTTTATAATAATAATATTACTTATATATATGTTTGTATTTTTATAAAAGTAAACTAATATAGCGTTGAGCTTTGTTAAAAAAAGATTCCCTGTGGAACGAACCGGACTTACTAAAAACTACACTACTGTACGATTAGGTACACTGCCTATAAGTGTTGTAGCAAGGTTTAAGTATATCCATTCTATAAATAAATAAATATCTTGTGTAAAATTGTATCGTATTTAATAGTATTTCCTGCAAAAATTTAATAGTATTTTATACCCCTTAGCTTTGACATCAATAAATATATATAAATTTTAGGTATTAAGATTATATAAATGAATATAGTTAATTAATTATTAATATAATAAGTATATTAATAATATAATTATATAAACTTGTTCGATTACGATTATATGTGTTAATATATATAGTATTGATATAGGTTCGTGAATCCGAGGCCAACCCTGCATTGTTCAGTTGTTCAATATCGTCATATGTATTTTTTACTACAAAATACATTACTGTGAGTTTCATTTGCTCCCTTTTACTCATTACATTTTTGGGCTGAGAATACATGCACTATTTTAATAACTGTTTTACAATATTTATATGCGTGAGTTTCATTTGTCCTTTTTACTCTTTACGTTTTTGGGCTGAGAATACATGCAAATGCTTTGTTAACTGCTTTACAATATTGATATGTGTGAGTTTCATTAATCCCTTTTTAAATGCTTTTGAAATATATATTTTTGGGACTGAGAATACATGCGCTGCTTTTATAACTATTTTACGAAATAGACACAAGTAATCAAAACTACATTATATGGTTGAATGATCGAAATCGAATATGCCCCTTTTTATTAAGTCTGGTAATCTAAGAATTAGGGAACAGACACCCTAATTGACGCGAATCCTAAAGATAGATCTATCGGGCCCAACAAGCCCCATCCAAAGTACCGGATGCTTTAGTACTTCAAAATTTATATCATGTCTGAAGGAGGATCCCGGAATGATGGGGATATTCTTATATGTATATTGTGAATGTCGATTACCAGGTGTTCAATCCATATGAATGATATTTTTGTGTCTATGCATGGGACGTATATTTACGAGAACTGAAAATGAAAATCTTGTGGTCTATTAAAATAACGGAAATGATTATTTATGTTAAACTAATGAACTCACCAACCTTTTGGTTGACACTTGAAAGCATGTTTATTCTCAGGTACGAAAGAAATCTTCCGCTGTGCATTTGCCCATATTATAGATATTACTTGGAGTCATTCATGGCATATTTCAAAAGACGTTGCATTCGAGTCGTCAAGTTCATCAAGATTATTATTAAGTCAATTATAGTTGGATATATTATGAAATGGTATGTGAGCCTGTCAACTTTCGATGTAATGAAAGATTGTCTTTTCAAAAACGAATGCAATGTTTGTAAAATATATCATATAGAGGTCAAGTACCTCGCGATGTAATCAACTGTTGTGAATCGTTTATAATCGATATGGACTTCGTCCGGATGGATTAGGATGGGTCTTCACATACCTACCCATTAAGTTCATACTTTGTAGCTAATATACAAATCAACTACTACAATTTCATATGAAAAACTGATTATAATAATATATCACATACAAATATTCTTCAAACTTACAACTTCGCTATATTACATATAACATGAAATATAGTACACTATGATACATGACAGTTTTGAAGATAAATCTAGTTAATACGCAAGTTGTTCAGCAAAGGAAATAAAGACACGTAATTCATAAGTCCAGAAACAAGTCATGCATTCTGGTTTTACTAAGACGACTTCCCATCCTTGGTCTTGTGAAAAATAACCGTTATGACCATTGGCTAGGTAGCATGTTGTAATGTACTCAAAAGAACGAGGGTTTCGTAATGTCCAACAGCCCCGTAATAATTTTAAAACCTTGTTTCTCACCCCAACTACTAAATCCGTCACTTGTGGGAAAGTTTTATTTAAAAGCTGCAATCCGATGTTCTTTTTCTCACTTAGGTAAGAAGCGAACATCACTAACCCGTAAGCATAACATGCTTCTTTATGTTGCATGTTAGAAGCTCTTTCTAATTCACGAAATCCTATGTTGGGATATGTTGAGTCAAAATAGGTTCTTAACCCGTAGCGTAAAATTGCATTTGGATTCCCCGCATTTAATGCTTTAAAGAAAATACGGCGTAACTTAAAGTCTCCCCAATGTGATATGAAATGCCCCGTCCTAATCCATCTGGACGAAGTCTTCAACAGTTGGTCACATTGCGAGGTTCTGACCTCTATATGCCATAAACGACTCCGTGTAAAATGAGCAAATGCACAGCGGAAGATTTCTTTTATACCTGAGAATAAACATGCTTTAAAGTGTCAACCAAAAGGTTGGTGAGTTCATATGTTTATCATAAAACAATAAAATTCATCATTTTGATAGACCACAAGATTTAAATCCTGCATGGTACAAATGGGTCCGAATCCTATACCCACCTGTAATGTACATGCGATATCTTTTAAATACAGTACACCTTTCTCGTGTACGAAATCATCTTTCATAAATCTTAGTAACCGTACACATATCTCGTACACAAAAATAACATACACATAACCTGAGTATAAAATTATTCTCTCGATACATAACATTCATATCAATTGGTGGCAATTATCATGTCCACATAATTCAATGGTGGCAATTATCATGTCCACATAATTCAATGGTGGCATTTATCATGTCCACATAATTCAATGGTGGTAATTATCCTGTCCACATAATTCAACAATAATCGGCAGAACTTCTGTCTGCATAATAATTCATTCGAGGAATGTTTTGCTTGTGTCTATCTCGTTAAACATTTATAAAAGCATTTCATGTATTTGCAGTTCAAAATGTATTTCAAAAGTATTTAATAAAGCAGTTGTAAAAACAGCGCATGTATTCTTAGTCCCAAAAATATAAAAAGTAAAAGGGAGCAAATGAACTCACAATACGATATTTTGTAGTAAAAATATGCATACGACGACACTGAACAAGTGCAGGGTTAGCCTCAGATTCACCAACCTATATCATTTGTATATTTATTAATATACATAATTGTAATCGAACAAATATATATATAAATTTATTAGTTATACTCTTTTTATATTAATAATATATATATATATATGTATATTTCATATATTCATTTTATATATTTTAAATAAATAAAAATATTAATCTTTATTATGTTATATGTAATAATTATATTTTATATTAATAATATTTGTTGTAATGATAATAACAATGCTAGTAGTAATATTAGTAGTACAAATAAAATAGTAATAATAATAATGTTAAAATAATAGTTTTTAATGTTAAAATAATAATGATAATAATAATAATTAATATATTCATAAAATTAATAATAATAGTAATTTTCATAAAAACAATAGTAAGATTCATAAAATAATAATAATGATGAAAATATTAAAAATAATGATAAATCTAATAATAATAATGGTAGTTTTAACGATAAAAATGATAATTTTAATAGTACTAATAATAATATTAGTAATACTTATATAATAATAATAATAACAATAATAATAATAACAATAATAATAATCATATTTAATAATAATTATAACAATACTTATATTAATCTTAGTAGTAATAATAATAATAATAATAATAATAATAATAATAATAATAATAATAATAATAATAATAATAATAATAATAATAATAACATAACTACCTCAAAGAAAAGACAAAAATATCGCCACCGGCGCGGCTCGAACCCGAAACCTCTGGCTCACCCAAACAACACCTTAATGGTTCATCTACCCTTGTTTTTCTATTTAATATACGTTCTAATAATATGAAATACTTTTTCTTCTGTTTCTTAATTTATTCCTCTTCCTTTTTTTTTAAAAGAAAAAAAAATATGTCGAAGACGGGAATTGAACCTGCGACCTCTCGCTTGAACACCAAACCCTTTAACCATCAATTTGATTCTGTCTTTCTGATTTATATCATAAGTATATATATATATATATATATATATATATATATATATAACCCATGATCATATCATAACCATAATCATCTCTATTGCCCCCAATATTATAATCGTTATGATCATCTCAATCACAACATTAGCATCATCAATCGATCAGGTTATCATCTTCCTAACCGTCGCTCATCATCATCTTAATAACATCACAGCATCCTTTTATCATCATCGTCTATTTATCACCATCATTATCATATCATGTATCATTATCATCAATATAACATCATCATTTTATAATCATCATCATCCATCATATATCATCCGTCCGTCATCACCATTATCAGGAATCACCATCACTATCGTTCATTTATACTGTTCGTTTCCACAGAAAATTAAAACTGGGCCACAACCCAAACAGAAAATCAAATGAAAAAAATATAACACGGCCCAAAAATGAAACAGAAACAAGGTGGCCCAAACAAGTTAAATGTGTGGATTTATAGGATTCGGTTTTAAAGGAATAAATAAAAACAAGTTGCAGAGGTTGATCTAAAATAAAGAACTATGTGTGTGAGAATTAGTATCTAGGATACGTCCCCATCGTGACCCACTCCCCTCTTCTTTTTGTTCGTAAAAGCAATTTCCATTCAATCATTTACTTTATCTCTTTCTTTCTTGTTTTCTTACAGTGAACAACAAAAAAAGAAAACAGCAAAAGTTCAATTGATGGTGGTGGTTTGGTTGAAAGATTAAGGGTGGTTTTCATGGTTGAGATGGCCGATTGGTTTGAAGAAGGCAAGGTGATGATGTGGTGATTGGGTTTGCATGGTGTTTTTTAAGTGAGTGATCAACGAAGGGTGTTGGTTTTGTGTTTGCTTGAATTAGAAAGCAAAATAGTAGTTGTAGTTGCAGTCTAGTAATCCAATTAGAAACATGAATAGGTAGACTGCAGTTACAGTAAAACACGATGGGTTTGATAATGCTTCGATCGTGATTAATCAGAAAACAAAATTATAAGCAACAGATGGTTCGAGCTAGACTAGGAACGATGATGATGCATGGTTGCAGCAAAAAGAAACAGGAAAAAGAAATCATAACCTTGGTGGGTTATGGTAGTGGTTGCCGAAGGTGGACTAGGGTGGTGACCTTCGATGGTGATAGCCTGAAACAGCAACGAGTAGGTGGGTTGTAGATGGTTGAACAACACACGTAAAATGACGAGTAGTAGATATTTTAAATCGGTTTTAATGGTGTTACCAAGGTGGTGATCAAAAGTGGGTTTTCGATTTCATGCTTGAATAACGAGAAGCGTATAGGTTCGGTTGTGATTAAAGGTTGTTTCAATGGTGTTCACAAAGGAGAAGAGAAAATAGAGATATAGATATATGGTTTTCCTGGGTTATGCATATATGCATATATGTATATTATATAAATAGATAATTGATTTTGAAATGATAGTGATTGAGAACAGAAAGTTACATAAAGAGAATTGGGTGGGTATTTAAAAAGGTGATTGATTGCCTAAATTTTCAAAGGGTCCGACATGATTAGACTTACATTAGCTAATGGAATGATGAAATTACAAAATAAGGCGGGGTATTAGTCTGAAAGGAATCAATATGGTTAAGAATGGTAAAATGAAAAATAACACGAGTCTTCCATATTTACCTAGTAATATTATTCTAATCCATCAAGTTGGTTTAAGTGGTTTGATGGAAGATATATATATACATATCTCATATGCATGTAAATATATATGTATATGTTTTATGTAATATATATTATCGGAAAATGTAGTAAGTCTTGTAGTGGGTGGTGGCGTTGATGAATTGAAACAATAATTAACACACATGGTTGTGATCATTTTGAATATACACGTACTACATATCATATATCATATATTATAATAATAATAATAATATAATAATAAAATATAATAAACTTCAAATAAAAAGTTAAAAGAAAAACAGTGAAGTCACAGTTTAGCAGCCAGGTAAAATGGCTTAATGTGTCGACAGTTTTCCATGGAGTGTGATATCGTACTCCGTTGTTAATCAGTGGCGGATAAAAGTATTTCAGAAAAATCTCAAAATTTTAAATTAATTTCCTTTATTTATTTCAGTCATTATGGTATAAAATTTGATCATTAATTTATTACATAAAAATTACATCAACTGTCCCTCTCAATTCTGGGTAAAATATAAAAAGTTCTAAAATTTAACAAACAGCTCCTAAATACATTTTTAATAAGTCTATAATTTATAGTACTCATTTTCGGATCACTGTTTATTTTAAAATCATATAAGTTCGAATTAAACTTCTCTAAATAATAACCGAAACGTCCAATGAGTATTACAATTATTAAATAATTATATTTAATATACTATATATATATATACTCATTTTAATAATAAACTTTATTATATCTTATATTATTTTTGTTTTACTAAATTAATTCCAATAACTAAATAATATAATATTTCAAATTATATTTCGAATTAATACACATATTTATATTTTTTAAATATAGATGCATCTATTTATAAATAGTTGTCCGTGAATCGTCTAGAACACTCGAAGGGTAATTGAAATAGTTTAAAAATTTTGAGACTCAACCTAACAGACTTTGCTTATTGTGTCGAAAGCATATAAAGATAAAGATTAAATTTGGTCGAAAATTTTCGGGTCGTCACAGTACCTACCCGTTAAAGAAATTTCGTCCCAAAATTTGAGTGAGGTGGTCATGGCTAACAATAGAAATGTTTTCATGACGAATATGAGTTGATAAATAGAATTTTATCACAGGGTGTAACCTGGATAAAATAATTCGATTATTCGAATCGTACGAGTGAAGCTATCACGAAAGAATGAAATGAAGAAATAGATATTCGTCTTAGCTTTTGACATAACCAGGGTTGAATTTAGAACATAAGGTGCGTCTTAACTTTTGACATTGTCTTGGTTGAATTCCGGAATTCAAGGGATTTAAAAGAAAATCTTGGAAATCTATAAGATCTGATTCTTCGAGATTTAAGGAAATTAGGATCTCCTTAATTAAATGTGATGATCTGTCCTGATTACTACGTCTGATATTTCCTTTATAAATTTACCTTTTCCGTTCCATTAGTTTTCACCACTTCTATACTCAATTCCCAAATTCAAAAGATTTATGAAAATGCTTAACCCTGTTCTGATCCTTGTTCTTATTCTAACTATCATAATGATCGTACTTCTTTTCCAACTCCCACCTGAAGAATCTGTTTATTTCTATTATGCTCTAGGGATTATTGTATTTATAATCCTCCCATGTCTTTATATTGCTATACGTACTGATATCCACGGTTTGTAAATTCGGTGTTGCCATTGGGCTTTATATTTTCTCTTATATTTTGAATCTCTTTGCCTTTTTATTATCCTCTCGACCTCTAGTAAAGCGAGCAACGGTCCAGAATTCATAGATATGAATTTCGAAATGAACATAGTTAATGTTCTAAGAAAGAAATGGTAATAGCACGATCTTGATTAGTCAAATTACCAGAATATCCGGGAAAGATAGAACTATCAAGAAAATATGTTCTTAATATGTTTATATATTAGATAGAATGTAAGAGTCGTGTAACATGGCACATGATGACGGTAGGGTCTGTGAATCACCACGTTCCATTAGAAACTCATCATGACTTACTATAATATAATCACGTTGATCAAGTGTCATTATATTATACTAACTCATGCTTCAGTTCCCAACACTTCTCCACAATTCATTTATAATTTATACTTAGATTTTACAGAAGTTTCCAATATAATGGAATACAGGATACACGAAGAGATAGATAATTTCGGAAAAGAATATTTATGAAAATATCCTCAGAAATATCGAAGATGTTTATGATGATATTTTGGAATTTCTAAGTTCGAAGGTTGATGAAGAAAAAATTTTCTGCAAGATTTTAACATGACTTCGGAGCAGGATATTCTCTAAAGATTTCATCGGATCCAGAATTACCTGGATTCATTGAATATAGATTTTGGTCCTTGTATTTGTCCTTGGTCTCCTTCATGGTTAGCTCAATTCATTTTTCAGTACCAAATTTTCTATCGAGCGTTCCCAACATTCCATTCTTTATTATCAAACTTTTGGCCGTTTAGACCACCTACAATTTTTCTGTTTCTTCTGCATTTAATGCTACGATATCTGAATCATCGGTTATCAATCCGAGGTGGTTTTCAGGAGAATTGTGTTTTTAAATGATTAAACGCTGATGGTAATATGGTGGAATATAAAAGGTTCTCAGGTAACAATAAAAGAGCACACATATATATCAAGGTGTTAATAAGGTTGTTTCGAACGAAAAGTCGAAGTTAATTTGCTGAAGCTGTGACAAAATTTGCTACTTTGAAAGGAATTACCAAATTATTTTGGGTAGTAATAACACTAAAGGAATTAGCACAGATACGTGTTAAACGTTTACTCAGGTTCGAGAGTTTTTGTTTTTTTCAGGTGCATATCTATATGCATAAATCTTTCCTTCCGTAGATGAAGTGCGATTGGTTTATCCTCTCGATTGAGGTGTTTTCAAGAATCATGAAAGGTTTGAACGCAAATTGTAATCGTCAAGATACAAATGAGGTTTAAGATGAAATCAAGTGGCAAACTTGAAGAATTATTTAGTTTCATATGTTATAATCAGTATTTTAATTCATTTTAATTGTCCAATATCATTCGTCCACAGTCGATAGTCCACGGTTAACAGTCCAATAATTCATATATAGTTTAATATATAATATTTGAATTACTTAATATGTATCATGACCCGTATACGTCTCAGACTCGATCACAACTCAAACTATATATATTATTGTAGAATCAACTTCAACCCTGTATAGCTAACTCCAACATTACTGCATATAGAGTGTCTATGGTTATTCCAAATAATATATATTGATGCGTCGATATGATATGTCAAAACCTTGTATACGTGTCCCGATATTTAAAGTGCGTAAAATAAAATACAGAAATCAAATGACGATAAATAAAATTGCGATAATTAAATTGCAATAAATAAAATGCGATAAATAAATTGCGATAAATAAATTGCGATAAATAAAATGTAATCAGTTAGCTAGGAATAGTTAGCTAGGAACATTTAGTGTGGATTCTTAACAAAATTCCCCATAGTTAATTTGTTTGTTTCTAACAAATTTTATTTTGTCAAATGTTTTCTTCATTATGCCACTTGTTGAATTTTTGATAGATCAAAATCCAAATTTGAAATTGAATGAAAATGGTTATTCTGCGATGAACAGATACGTATATCGGTGGATGTAAGTAGAATAGTAAATGACTGTTGAATCAGATTCGAAAAATGTACAATGTAACTTATTAATGTGAAATCTAAATATTCCTCGGGTATTACCTACCCGTTAAAATATTTTCACCATTAACAGTTTGTACGAAAGAATTTTTAATTTACAATCTTTATGAAATTATAAAAACATATATATTTTCTTCAGATGTAATTATTGATTTAATGAGTTAGTATGATATTAAACTCATTTGATTTACCGTTAGAATGTGAATATATAATCTCTAAAACATTAAAGATTATATAATCGCCATGTCGAACGAAGATAAATAATGTAGAATGATTCGTAGAATGATGATTATGCTAGAGTTACAGAATGAGATATTGGAGCATGTGATGTTGAAACTTGTGTTGTTGGTGGTACTGTTGGTGTCGGTGATATTGCTGAAGCTGGTACGTTTTGCACCATATTTTCCAAGGCTACAACTCGGGCGCGAAGCTCGTTGACTTATTACTCCAGAATGATTGTCGGTAGGAACGAGCGAATGAATAAAGTTTTAGAATTTTTGATATCATATTATCATTGCGTGGTATCCAGGAAATGAGTGTCAAAATGGTGTTTCGGATAGGTTCACCGGTAAGTGCTTCAGGTTCATCGTTGAGAGGGTAATAAGGTGGGTGAAAGGGATCACCTTCTTCTTGTCTCCAGTGATTAAGAAGGCTACAAACTCATCAGATGAATTGAGGATGGCTGATTGGTTGATTCATTCTGGTGACGCTGCTTCCGGAGCTTAGGTGAAACTCCATATCGGAATAGCTGTCGGAATAACTATCAGAATAGCTATCAAAATCTGAGGACTCGAACTGGTTGAGGGATTCATCTCGTACGATCAGATGAAGGATTTTCGATAAGAAATAGATTATAGGATGTAGATTAGTACCCTGCAATACATAATTTACATATGCATATATAATACTAAAATCCCACAAATTACGGAGGAATCTACGGAAGCTATCAGGCAAAGGTAACAATAACAGATATGCTAATATATGAATTTATCTATACACTGTCTATGCAATAGAGGTAGTAAGACGTGTCTAGACTTTAAGGATGATAAACAATAATTTTAGACACTAATGATAAGCAAAACTTTTGACATGCAGACACGGTCGAAGTCCAGACTCACTAATGCATCCTAATGACTTATCAGTTATACACACTAATGCAGACCTGGTTTGCTAAGACCACCGCTCTGATACCAACTGAAATGCCCCGTCCTAATCCATCTGGACGAAGTCTTTAACAGTTGGTCCCATTGCGAGGTTCTGACCTCTATATGCCATAAACGACTCCGTGTAATATGAGCAAATGCACAGCGGAAGATTTCTTTCATACCTGAGAATAAACATGCTTTAAAGTGTCAACCAAAAGGTTGGTGAGTTCATATGTTTATCATAAAACAATAAAATTCATCATTTTGATAGACCACAAGATTTAAATCCTGCATGGTACAAATGGGTCCGAATCCTATACCCACCTGTAATGTACATGCAATATCTTTTAAATACAGTACACCTTTCTCGTGTACGAAATCATCTTTCATAAATCTTAGTAACCGTACACATATCTAGTGCACAAAAATAACATACACATAACCTGAGTATAAAATCATTCTCTCGATACATAACATTCATATCAATTGGTGACAATTATCATGTCTACATAATTCAATGGTGGCAATTATCATGTCCACATAATTCAATGGTGGCAATTATCCTGTCCACATAATTCAACAATAATCGGCAGAACTTCTGTCTGCATAATAATTCATTCGAGGAATGTTTTGCTTGTGTCTATCTCGTCAAACATTTATAAAAGTATTTCATGTATTCGCAGTTCAAAATGTATTTCAAAAGTATTTAATAAAGCAGTTGTAAAAACAGCGCATGTATTCTTAGTCCCAAAAATATAAAAAGTAAAAGGGAGCAAATGAACTCACAATACGATATTTTGTAGTAAAAATATGCATACGACGACACTGAACAAGTGCAGGGTTAGCCTCAGATTCACGAACCTATATCATTTGTATATTTATTAATATACATAATTGTAATCGAACAAATATATATATAAATTTATTAGTTATACTCTTTTTATATTAATAATATATATATGTATATTTCATATATTCATTTTATATATTTTAAATAAATAAAAATATTAATTTTTATTATGTTATATGTAATAATTATATTTTATATTAATAATATTTGTTGTAATGATAATAACAATGCTAGTAGTAATATTAGTAGTACAAATAAAATAGTAATAATAATAATGTTAAAATAATAGTTTTTAATGTTAAAATAATAATGATAATAATAATAATTAATATATTCATAAAATTAATAATAATAGTAATTTTCATAAAAACAATAGTAAGATTCATAAAATAATAATAATGATGAATATATTAAAAATAATGATAACTCTAATAATAATAATGGTAGTTTTAACGATAAAAATGATAATTTTAATAGTACTAATAATAATATTAGTAATACTTATATAATAAAAATAATAACAATAATAATTATAACAATAATAATAATCATATTTAATAATAATTATAACAATACTTATATTAATCTTAGTAGTAATAATAATAATAATAATAATAATAATAATAATAATAATAATAATAATAATAATAATAATAACACAACTACCTCAAAGAAAAGACAAAAATATCGCCACCGGCGCGGCTCGAACCCGAAACCTCTGGCTCACCCAAACAACACCTTAACCGTTCATCTACCCTTGTTTTTCTATTTAATATATATTCTAATAATATGAAACTAGCTTAAGACTTGCAAAATTTGCGGGTTTCGACAATAAAAGTTACAAATAAAATATATTATTTATGAGCACGTCAATTAAAACGAAGAAAAATGTGTATAACAGACAAATCAAGGCAAAACTGGTAGTTAAACATAATTGTAGATATAAATTAAATTACTATCGAAAAATCGTATATAACTATAGTTCAAACGGTTAAATAAAAAAAGATAATCAATAAGTTCAAGTGGGATATTTAGTTGTAGTCTGTGTTTTTGATAAGAGACCTTTATCATTTAGCTAAATGTTTCTCTAACGAATTTCACATAGATTACTTCATGCAACCAATCGTTTGAAGTAGCTATAAATTGTCAACATTGAAGCTGCCAATTGTTGTTCTGTAAGTATATATCGCATCTCCTTTAGACTATTTTCAAGGAGTTTATCACCTTACATAAGAAACAGAACAACATATTGTATTTGACTTTTTTCAATGTAACCGATGATATTATATATATATAAAGTTTATTTTTTGGTTTACTTGTTCAGGATAATCTAGCAGAATTGTAAATTTCTCGGTTAAACTTGACATATGGCTTGCAAAATTTGTCATAGCAAAATCATCACCTTTATTAACGAAATCTTATGAAGAGCTGCTATAGTCTCTTGCAAATTATCTAAATATGTAGCTATATCACTTTATTCCTTCAAAAAATCTGTTTTCAAATTTTTCATTTTGTTGTTTTGATCGATAAGTATCTTCACATAGTTCATTATTAACTGAAAATATTACAAATAAATGTCTATACTTATTGTTATTAAATCTAATAGTTTGAAAATATACACAGGTTGTCCAACTATAATTAACACATATTGCCTTAATAACATTAGGCGGACGAAATTCATTTATCCACATTATACAGCGCACTGGAGGTGGCATCCAACATCCATAAATAATGTTGAAGATGTCGATCTGTGCAGCCGACTACTTCATTTTAAACTGACTGATAATTTGGTACTTTAGTCTAATTTTCCATCCAACCCCCCTAATTGGAAGGATCTCTTCCTTACCCTTCATCCATCTTCTTTTCATTTTCTTCTTTTATAAAAAATTTCGGGAACAAAGCCTGATAGCAGTGGCGGAAATACTAAGGGACAGATGGGGCAGTCGCCCTCAGTAGATTTGCAATTTTCAGTGTGAAAATTTGGGTTTTTCGATTTTGCCCCAGCGAATTTTTTTTTGCCTCAAAGCCTTCATATTTTGCCCCATAACCTTCATATTTTGCTGCAAAAGCTGCATATTTAGCCCCAAAACCTTTCAATTTTGCTCAAAAACCTTCAAATTTTGCCCAAAAACCTTCATATTTTGCTCAAAAACCCCCCATATTTTGCCCAAAAACCTTGATACTTTACCCAAAAAAGTTGTTACATTTTTAAAAAAAAATTCACCCCAGGTGAAAAAAATTTATGTTTTGCCACTGCTTAATAGTCATTATAAAATTATCCTTTAGTGCACACAACCTTGTTAAATTTTATTCATTCTTTAATTTATTTATTGTACACATTGAGTAGTCTACAATGCTCTCGGGTCAATCAACCCGACTAATCCATTGACCATATATAATTATATATCAGTATTGCTGTTATAGGTGGACACGGATGTAAAACATTTATTCATATTACGATTAACGCATTAAATACATTGTTGGGCAGGTTTGTTGCTTGGTTACAATATATGTACATGTGTACAAATAAGGGAATGACAAATTAAGTTCATGAATAGGAACACTACCCATTAGGGAAACCAAAAAGTCACATTCATAAGAATAAATATCATTGACTGATGCCGAGAAATAGAAAATAAAACAAAGATAAAATTAACGTTTTAGAATAAAATAAGCAGGAGTCTACGAAACAAACATAACACATACTCCGTACTAATTAAGAAGAAAAACTTGAAAATGGAAAGTCTTCTAGAAGCATGCTTTGGTTTGGTCAAACATACAACATAGCCTTCCTCATTCAAATTATGAAGAATTCCAACTATACCAGTGTCCTCTTCATATAAATCTTCAACAAAACCTCCTCCAACATTTGCTTGACGGCACCCGCTCTATCTGTAACAAATCGAAAAGGTTCAGGAAGCATTCGTTGTTAAAAGTTGTGTGGGACTGATGTCGAAGTACGTGGTGCTACTACTATTAAAGATGGAAATGGGGGGTTGGAAGATGATGTTACAATATTGGTAAATCACAAATAGAAGGATGAAAACCTTTTTCAGACATCAGCAAAGTACCTCTCTTCAGCATCATGATTAGCTTCCTTCACCGGTGATCATCCAATGTCACATCTTCATCTATACCTGAGTTATTGAATTATTGATGATCTTCATCCGCAAGAAACTTCTGTTGGTTCACATGCATGATAGGTCCATTGGATCTTGCATCTCCTCGGCTGATAGATTAGTTGCCTCTGAAGATCTTACTTGTGTGGAACGTTCACTGTCGATTATACCTTGATTTTCGACATCTTATATTGTCAAATGATAAACAATAATTTGACCTTATACTTTGAAAAAAAAAAACTTGAACGGGAACAGAAAACTAAAAGTAACATGATAAATAATTGTGTAACTACATATAACTTTGAACACATAGAAATAAAGCAAATACTTACCTCATGTTTGATGCATTGTTACATGATTTAAGTTTCAATACTGCAGTGGAAACAAACTTTCTAGTTAAGGTAGCCATATAAGTGGCAAGATGGGTGGGTCAGGTTGGCCCACCCAAACACTTTTGTTGACATAGTAAATGCGTTAACTCAAGAAAACAAATACATACAGTAGTATGTTACAAAGTTCAATATCGTAACAAAATCGTAAACTTAAAATAAAATAACCAGGAGAAATGTGAGCAATTAAAGTAGACGTTGGAGTCGCGACAAATTTATATTATCAATCTGCTGACCTTTCATATCAAGTTTTTTATTTGGTCCATTAGGGATGTATATGCGCCTCAAGTAGTTCTTCTTGAACAACTTCACCAGGAACATTTCTATTAACGTTGAAGCTCTGGACCTATATGTTTAACAAACCTAAAACTATCAAACAACCGGGCGAGAAGAAAAGCAAAAATATAGATAATTGGCATCAAAGTCTGATTACATCAAAATATCTTTTTGGTTACCTTTAGTTGGACATGTCAAAACTGAAATTGAGAAAATAGACCAAAGTTCAAGTGACCAAATTCAAAAACTTTGAGCCAAAAAGATAAACATGAGTGATGATAATTTGAGACGGAAGAATAATTTGGAACCAAAGTTCAAACACTATGACCAAAACAAATAAAAAGCCATACAAAAACTTAAAAAATCAACTAATGTTTTCAATAACAATAAAACATCAAGTTAAGGAAAATGACATTGCTAGCCATAAGGTATTTACCATTTACCATTGGCTAAATATAAAGCATAAAAATAACAGAAAACAAAAGATTACCTAAAAGGCAAGAAATAAAAAAAATGTAAATAAAAAAACCTAATTCTCACTAAGGCAGTAAGTCTTATGCGAGAAAATTGACCAACCTATTTTTCCTGCACAAAAATAAACCATAACTTTTAAAGTAAGATTACAGACCTCAGATGACACGAAGAGCAGTCTGAACAACATAGTTAAAATGTGGATCTTGAAGCAACTGTTTGAAGAAGGCAGCCAAGACCAGCTCCAGAATAATAGTTGACCTTATTTGACCATGTAATATGGCTAAACATTTAGAGCCCACATGGCTGCTGAACTTTTGAGTCACGCGATTTACATAATTACCTTCAAATTTGAAGGTCAGTTCGGACATGGATGATGGAATATAGAGCTCAAGAATGTACTGAACACTATAATTTTTTTAATATGAAAGTTAAACATTAGCTTTATTATCGACCGTATATAAATAAAAATAAAGTAAAGTAAAAAACGGTTCATACGTATAACCTGATTAACCTAAACATGACTATCATTAGGAAGCCCATAAACCGTTATAGGAAGGCTAATTTATACATAAAAAAATTTCTTCAGGCTATTTAAGTCTTCCAATATTTTATGTTATAAAATTGCTCCATTTGCTTCCGAGAATTTACTATGTCCTTCCTTTTTTATTGTTAGTCTTCCAATATTTTATAACAGAAAATTGCATAGATCTAAGTATTGTTTACCCACTTTTACCCACCCTATTTTATTTGTCCCTAAATTATCTTCTACTTTCAAGAAGAGACGCATATATCAGATCTGATATCCCATTTGACCCGTAATAAACTTATTAGTAACAAAACCTAAAATAAGCAATCTTTAGCAAAAGTAAAAGGCAAAAAGCCATATTATTATAAGAAAATGTTGCAACGATAATAATCTAAGTTAGAATTTAGAACTCACCGCATATGTCAAGCGTTGTCATTTTGGGCAGAATCGCCGGTTTCCTGCACAAAAGTGGAGCTTCAAAATCTTATTAACAATAATGGTATAGGTTACTCATCCGCCTTTTTTAAGACATATGTAAGTCACATTTATTATTATTTTTATAACCCTTTAGTTTTAGAAGGAAAAAAAATAGAACACTTTCATTATTAAGAAAAGCATTACGACATAACACTGTTTTAGCATCCTCTTTTAACACTCTTATAAATATAAACATGTAATCAAGTTTATAAGATTACAATATATTTCTACTACAATTGAATGTTTAGGATTCAAAACCATGAAATCACTCTCCATCTTTTCACCACAAAAACTAAAAAGTATAAACAGAACACATAATTATAATTATATATACATATATAAGACATAAAATTCAGAAAAAAGTTTGAAACACCTTTAGAAAAATTATTAAACCCGGAATAAAAGCGATGTAAATTTTTTACCTCAGTTTGCTTTAAAAGTGGGATTGCTTCGACTCTTATCCCTTGAAGAAATCCAACAATTAACATTATTGATCTATTTGTACTCTTGGATGAAGCTATAGGAACACCAGGATCATCCTCCAATGTAACTTCCCACTGAATCTGTCAAGTATTTATAATATTTATAAAGTCAAGTATTTATAATATTTATAAAGTCAAGTATTTATAATATTTATAAACACCAAATCATAACAATCAATTTTAGTAATATCAAAGAAAACTTGTAAGTAAATAAAGATAGTAAACCTCTTTAAATTCATTGGTGAACGCATCCCTTCCAATAATTCCAGAAGGATAATTAGTAATGACTGGAACACTAACATCGACGGTTCTTAATCGGCGAAATCACTAATCGATATTGCATAATTAAATCAGTAAAGCATGTTAGCAGACTACAATAAAACCCTAACATCGTTCTATACTAATTATGCTACATAAACGATTAGTTTTAAGGAAATCAACCCGCTAACCTTGTTCGATCGTGATAATTGCCTTTGATTTTGAAGACGACGATTGATGAATGTAGAAGGATGCGTGATTATAGATCTAAACCTAATACGTGTTTTTGATGTGGGGATCCAATTGTGAGGATCCAATTTAAAAATTTTAAGTCCGCGTGTTTTTTTTGTGTGGGGGTAATTAAGGATGAAAACTTGTTTAAGATTTACTTATTGAGTTATAATTAAATCAATGGTTTAGAAGTAAGGGTAGTGGTTGTCATTAGTGTGATCTAATAGTGTAGATTAAGAGTTGTTAGAAATGATATCTCAATTAAAGTTTTCTTTTAATGTATAGTATAGATACTTTTTCTTCTGTTTCTTAATTTATTCCTCTTCCTTTTTTTTTAAAAGAAAAAAAATATGTCGCAGACGGGAATTGAACCTGCGACCTCTCGCTTGAACACCAAACCCTTTAACCATCAATCTGATTCTGTCTTTCTGATTTATATCATAAGTATATATATATAACCCATGATCATATCATAACCATAATCATCTCTATTGCCCCCGATATTATAATCGTTATGATCATCTCAATCACAACATTAGCATCATCAATCGATCAGGTTATCATCTTCCTAACCGTCGCTCATCATCATCTTAATAACATCACAGCATCCTTTTATCATCATCGTCTATTTATCACCATCATTATCATATCATGTATCATTATCATCAACATAACATCATCATTTTATAATCATCATCATCCATCATATATCATCCGTCCGTCATCACCATTATCAGGAATCACCATCACTATCGTTCATTTATACTGTTCGTTTCCACAGAAAACGAAAACTGGGCCACAACCCAAATAGAAAATCAAATGAAAAAAATATAACACGGCCCAAAAATGAAACAGAAACAAGGTGGCCCAAACAAGTTAAATGTGTGGATTTATAGGATTCGGTTTTAAAGGAATAAATAAAAATAAGTTGCAGAGGTTGATCTAAAATAAAGAACTATGTGTGTGAGAATTAGTATCTAGGATACGTCCCCATCATGACCCACTCCCCTCTTCTTTTTGTTCGTAAAAGCAATTTCCATTCAATCATTTACTTTATCTCTTTCTTTCTTGTTTTCTTACAGTGAACAACAAAAAAAGAAAACAGCAATAGTTCAATTGATGGTGGTGGTTTGGTTGAAAGATTAAGGGTAGTTGTTCATGGTTGAGATGTCCGATTGGTTTGAAGAAGGCAAGGTGATGATGTGGTGATTGGGTTTGCATGGTGTTTTTCAAGTGAGTGATCAACGAAGGGTGTTGGTTTTGTGTTTGTTTGAATTAGACAGCAAAATAGTAGTTGTAGTTGCAGTCTAGTAATCCAATTAGAAACATGAATAGGTAGACTGCAGTTACAGTAAAACACGATGGGTTTGATAATGCTTCGATCGTGATTAATCAGAAAACAAAAGTATAAGCAACAGATGGTTCGAGCTAGACTAGGAACGATGATGATGCGTGGTTGCAGCAAAAAGAAATAGGAAAAAGAAATCATAACCTTGGTGGGTTATGGTAGTGGTTGCCGAAGGTGGACTAGGGTGGCGACCTTCGATGGTGATAGGCTGAAATAGCAACGAGTAGGTGGGTTGTAGATGGTTAAACAACACACGTAAAATGACGAGTAGCAGATATTTTAAATGGGTTTTAATGGTGTTACCAAGGTGGTGATCAAAAGTGGGTTTTCGATTTCATGCTTGAATAACGAGAACCGTATAGGTTCGGTTGTGATTAAAGGTTGTTTCAATGGTGTTCACAAAGGAGAAGAGATAATAGAGATATAGATATATGGTTTTCCTGGGTTATGCATATATGCATATATGTATATTATATAAATAGATAATTGATTTTGAAATGATAGTGATTGAGAACAGAAAGTTACATAAAGAGAATTGGGTGGGTATTTAAAAAGGTGATTGATTGCCTAAATTTTCAAAGGGTCCGACATGATTAGACTTACATTAGCTAATGGAATGATGAAATTACAAAATAAGGCGGGGTATTAGTCTGAAAGGAATCAATATGGTTAAGAATGGTTAAATGAAAAATAACACGAGTCTTCCATATTTACCTAGTAATATTGTTCTAATCCATCAAGTTGGTTTAAGTGGTTTGATGGAAGATATATATATATACATATCTCATATGCATGTAAATATATATGTATATGTTTTATGTAATATATATTATCGGAAAATGTAGTAAGTCTTGTAGTGGGTGGTGGGGTTGATGAATTGAAACAATAATTAACACACATGGTTGTGATCATTTTGAATATACACGTACTACATATCATATATCATATATTATAATAATAATAATAATATAATAATAAAATATAATAAACTTCAAATAAAAAGTTAAAAGAAAAACAGTGAAGTCACAGTTTAGCAGCCAGGTAAAATGGCTTAATGTGTCGACAGTTTTCCATGGAGTGTGATATCGTACTCCGTTGTTAATCAGTGGCGGATAAAAGTATTTCAGAAAAATCTCAAATTTTTAAATTAAATTCCTTTATTTATTTCAGTCATTATGGTATAAAATTTGATCATTAATTTATTACATAAAAATTACATCAACTGTCCCTCTCAATTCTGGGTAAAATATAAAAAGTTCTAAAATTTAACAAACAGCTCCTAAATACATTTTTAATAATTCTATAATTTATAGTACTCATTTTCGGATCACTGTTTATTTTAAAATCATATAAGTTCGAATTAAACTTCTCTAAATAATAACCGAAACGTCCAATGAGTATTACAATTATTAAATAATTATATTTAATATACTATTAATATATATACTCATTTTAATAATAAACTTTATTATATCTTATATTATTTTTGTTTTACTAAATTAATTCCAATAACTAAATAATATAATATTTCAAATTATATTTTGAATTAATACACATATTTATATTTTTTAAATATAGATGCATCTATTTATAAATAGTTGTCCGTGAATCGTCTAGAACACTCGAAGGGTAATTGAAATAGTTCAAAAATTTTGAGACTCAACCTAACAGACTTTGCTTATTGTGTCGAAAGCATATAAAGATAAAGATTAAATTTGGTCGAAAATTTTCGGGTCGTCACATGATATACCCCACCTATCAAATGAAAGCCTTTTATAAACTAAGGCATTTCTGAAAAGTCTTTCAAATGTTTGACAAGTTAATTTCGCCATAACTAAATGTGCTGATGAATTTTGACCGACTCTAGACAAGATTTCCTCAATCATATCCTCTGGTAGGTCTTCTAAAATATTCGGTTGTCTACCCTTAACGTCCATTTTGTTTTTATACTGTAAAATAGACAAGGATTAGATTCGTAATAACAAACAATACAAGCAATTTTTTACATAGAACATAAAAGTACAAGCACACGACAATACATTTATTACACAACATGCTCACACCCCTCTAATCTGAATCACTGGTTTCTTCCTCTTCGGACTTGGTTCTTTTTCCTAATTTTCTAGGGATATATGATGTTCCTCTAATACGAGCCGTCGTTTTCCACATTGGTTTAGAAAAACCTGGTCGTTTAGAGGTTCCCGGGTTATTGTCATGATATTGAAAATACGGGTGTTGACGGTACATATAAAGTTCATCGGGGTCGGAATCAGATTTCTCTATTTTGATGCCTTTTCCCTTATTATTTTCTTTTGCCTCATTAAATTGGGTCTGGGTAATTTCTATAACATCATCGGAATCCTCATCAGGATCCGATTCATCGCAAAATTGGTAATTTTTCCAATATTTTGCTTCCTTAGCGGAAACACCATTGACCATTATTAACTTTGGTCCATTGGTTGAGGATTTTCTTTTATTTGACCGGTTTTCTGTGGTTCCTACTATTCCCCCATCCGGAACCTCTTCTTCTTCCGGTTCCTCTTCTTCTGGTTCCTCTTCTTCCGGTTCCTCTTCTTCCGGTTCCGTTTCCTCTTCTTCCAATTCTTCGGAAACTTGTGAATCTTGCCAATATATATTCGACTCTTCATTATTATTAGGTGAGTCAATGGGATTTGTGCTAGAGGTAGACATCTATCACACAATATAAAAAATGTTAAGAGATTAATATACCACATAATATTTACATGTTAATAATATATAGTTTCCAACAAAAATGTTAAGCAATCATTTTTAAAGAAAACACGGTCGAAGTCCAGACTCACTAATGCATCCTAACAAACTCGATAAGACACACTAATGCAAATTTTCTGGTTCTCTAAGACCAACGCTCGGATACCAACTGAAATGTCCCGTTCATATTGATTATAAACGTTCCATATTAATGGATTTCGTTGCGAGGTTTTGACCTCTATATGAGACGTTTTTCAAAGACTGTATTCATTTTTAAAACAACCATAACCTTTATTTTATCAATAAAGGTTTCAAAAGCATTACATAGATTATCAAATAATGATAATCTAAAATATACTGTTTACACACGATCATTACATAATGGTTTACAATAGAAATATATTACATCAACATATGTTTCTTGAATGCAGTTTTTACACAATATTATACAAACATGGACTCTAAATCTTGTCCTTATTTTAGTATGCAACAGCGGAAGCTCTTAGTATTCACCTGAGAATAAACATGCTTTAAACATCAACAAAAATATTGGTAAGTTATAGGTTTAACCTATATATATCAAATCGTAACAATAGACCACAAGATTTCATATTTCAATACACATCTCATACATAGAGATAAAAATCATTCATATGGTGAACACCTGGTAACCGACATTAACAAGATGCATATATAAGAATATCCCCATCATTCCGGGACACCCTTCGGATATGATATAAATTTCAAAGTACTAAAGCATCCGGTACTTTGGATGGGGTTTGTTATGAAATGTCCCGTTCTTATTGATTAAAAACGTTCCATATTAATTGATTTCGTTGCGAGGTTTTGACCTCTATATGAGACGTTTTTCAAAGACTGCATTCATTTTTAAAACAAACCATAACCTTTATTTCATAAATAAAGGTTTAAAAAGCTTTACGTAGATTATCAAATAATGATAATCTAAAATATCCTGTTTACACACGACCATTACATAATGGTTTACAATACAAATATGTTACATCGAAATCAGTTTCTTGAATGCAGTTTTTACACAATATCATACAAACATGGACTCCAAATCTTGTCCTTATTTTAGTATGCAACAGCGGAAGCTCTTAATACTCACCTAAGAATAAACATGCTTTAAACGTCAACAAAAATGTTGGTGAGTTATAGGTTTAACCTATATATATCAAATCGTAACAATAGACCACAAGATTTCATATTTCAATACACATCCCATACATAGAGATAAAAATCATTCATATGGTGAACACCTGGTAACCGACAATAACAAGATGCATATATAAGAATATCCCCATCATTCCGGGACACCCTTCGGATATGATATAAATTTCGAAGTACTAAAGCATCCGGTACTTTGGATGAGGTTTGTTAGGCCCAATAGATCTATCTTTAGGATTCGCGTCAATTAGGGTGTCTGTTCCCTAATTCTTAGATTACCAGACTTAATAAAAAGGGGCATATTCGATTTCGATAATTAAACCATAGAATGTAGTTTCACGTACTTGTGTCTATTTTGTAAATCATTTATAAAACCTGCATGTATTCTCATCCCAAAAATATTAGATTTTAAAAGTGGGACTATAACTCACTTTCACAGATTTTTACTTCGTCGGGAAGTAAGACTTGGCCACTGTTGATTCACGAACCTATAACAATATATACATATATATTAAAGTATGTTCAAAATATATTTACAACACTTTTAATATATTTTGATGTTTTAAGTTTATTAAGTCAGCTGTCCTCGTTAGTAACCTATAACTAGTTGTCCACAGTTAGATGTACAGAAATAAATCGATAAATATTATCTTGAATCAATCCACGACCCAGTGTATACGTATCTCAGTATTGATCACAACTCAAACTATATATATTTTGGAATCAACCTCAACCCTGTATAGCTAACTCCAACATTCACATATAGAGTGTCTATGGTTGTTCCGAAATATATATAGATGTGTCGACATGATAGGTCGAAACATTGTATACGTGTCTATGGTATCTCAAGATTACATAATATACAATACAAGTTGATTAAGTTATGGTTGGAATAGATTTGTTACCAATTTTCACGTAGCTAAAATGAGAAAAATTATCCAATCTTGTTTTACCCATAACTTCTTCATTTTAAATCCGTTTTGAGTGAATCAAATTGCTATGATTTCATATTGAACTCTATTTTATGAATCTAAACAGAAAAAGTATAGGTTTATAGTCGGAAAAATAAGTTACAAGTCGTTTTTGTAAAGGTAGTCATTTCAGTCGAAAGAACGACGTCTAGATGACCATTTTAGAAAACATACTTCCACTTTGAGTTTAACCATAATTTTTGGATATAGTTTCATGTTCATAATAAAAATCATTTTCTCAGAATAACAACTTTTAAATCTAAGTTTATCATAGTTTTTAATTAACTAACCCAAAACAGCCCGCGGTGTTACTACGACGGCGTAAATCCGGTTTTACGGTGTTTTTCGTGTTTCCAGGTTTTAAATCATTAAGTTAGCATATCATATAGATATAGAACATGTGTTTAGTTGATTTTAAAAGTCAAGTTAGAAGGATTAACTTTTGTTTGCGAACAAGTTTAGAATTAACTAAACTATGTTCTAGTGATTACAAGTTTAAACCTTCGAATAAGATAGCTTTATATGTATGAATCGAATGATGTTATGAACATCATTACTACCTTAATTTCCTTGGATAAACCTACTGGAAAAGAGAAAAATGGATCTAGCTTCAATGGATCCTTGGATGGCTCGAAGTTCTTGAAGCAGAATCCTGACACGAAAACAAGTTCAAGTAAGATCATCACTTGAAATAAGATTGTTATAGTTATAGAAATTGAACCAAAGTTTGAATATGATTATTACCTTGTATTAGAATGATAACCTACTGTAAGAAACAAAGATTTCTTGAGGTTGGATGATCACCTTACAAGATTGGAAGTGAGCCAGCAAACTTGAAAGTATTCTTGATTTTATGAAACAAGAACTTTTGGAATTTATGAAGAACACTTAGAACTTGAAGATAGAACTTGAGAGAGATCAATTAGATGAAGAAAATTGAAGAATGAAAGTGTTTGTAGGTGTTTTTGGTCGTTGGTGTATGGATTAGATATAAAGGATATGTAATTTTGTTTTCATGTAAATAAGTCATGAATGATTACTCATATTTTTGTAATTTTATGAGATATTTCATGCTAGTTGCCAAATGATGGTTCCTACATGTGTTAGGTGACTCACATGGGCTGCTAAGAGCTGATCATTGGAGTGTATATACCAATAGTACATACATCTAAAAGCTGTGTATTGTACGAGTACGAATACGGGTGCATACGAGTAGAATTGTTGATGAAACTGAACGAGGATGTAATTGTAAGCATTTTTGTTAAGTAGAAGTATTTTGATAAGTGTATTGAAGTCTTTCAAAAGTGTATAAATACATATTAAAACACTACATGTATATACATTTTAACTGAGTCGTTAAGTCATCGTTAGTCGTTACATGTAAGTGTTGTTTTGAAACCTTTAGGTTAACGATCTTGTTAAATGTTGTTAACCCAATGTTTATAATATCAAATGAGATTTTAAATTATTATATTATCATGATATTATCATGTATGAATATCTCTTAATATGATATATATACATTAAATGTCTTTACAACGATAATCGTTACATATATGTCTCGTTTAAAAATCATTAAGTTAGTAGTCTTGTTTTTACATATGTAGTTCATTGTTAATATACTTTATGATATGTTTTCTTATCATAGTATCATGTTAACTATATATATATATCCATATATATGTCATCATATAGTTTTTACAAGTTTTAACGTTCGTGAATCACCGATCAACTTGGGTGGTCAATTGTCTATATGAAACATATTTCAATTAATCAAGTCTTAACAAGTTTAATTGCTTAACATGTTGGAAACATTTAATCATGTAAATATCAATCTCAATTAATATATATAAACATGGAAAAGTTCGGGTCACTACAGTACCTACCCGTTAAATAAATTTCGTCCCGAAATTTTAAGCTGTTGAAGGTGTTGACGAATCTTCTGGAAATAGATGCGGGTATTTCTTCTTCATCTGATCTTCACGCTCCCAGGTGAACTCGGGTCCTCTACGAGCATTCCATCGAACCTTAACAATTGGTATCTTGTTTTGCTTAAGTCTTTTAACCTCACGATCCATTATTTCGACGGGTTCTTCGATGAATTGAAGTTTTTCGTTGATTTGGATTTCATCTAACGGAATAGTGAGATCTTCTTTAGCAAAACATTTCTTTAAATTCGAGACGTGGAAAGTGTTATGTACAGCCGCGAGTTGTTGAGGTAACTCTAGTCGGTAAGCTACTGGTCCGACACGATCAATAATCTTGAATGGTCCAATATACCTTGGATTTAATTTCCCTCGTTTACCAAATCGAACAACGCCTTTCCAAGGTGCAACTTTAAGCATGACCATCTCTCCAATTTCAAATTCTATATCTTTTCTTTTAATGTCAGCGTAGCTCTTTTGTCGACTTTGGGCGGTTTTCAACCGTTGTTGAATTTGGATGATCTTCTCGGTAGTTTCTTGTATAATCTCCGGACCCGTAATCTGTCTATCCCCCACTTCACTCCAACAAATCGGAGACCTGCACTTTCTACCATAAAGTGCTTCAAACGGCGCCATCTCAATGCTTGAATGGTAGCTGTTGTTGTAGGAAAATTCTGCTAACGGTAGATGTCGATCCCAACTGTTTCCGAAATCAATAACACATGCTCGTAGCATGTCTTCAAGCGTTTGTATCGTCCTTTCGCTCTGCCCATCAGTTTGTGGATGATAGGCAGTACTCATGTCTAGACGAGTTCCTAATGCTTGCTGTAATGTCTGCCAGAATCTTGAAATAAATCTGCCATCCCTATCAGAGATAATAGAGATTGGTATTCCATGTCTGGAGACGACTTCCTTCAAATACAGTCGTGCTAACTTCTCCATCTTGTCATCTTCTCTTATTGGTAGGAAGTGTGCTGATTTGGTGAGACGATCAACTATTACCCAAATAGTATCAAAACCACTTGCAGTCCTTGGCAATTTAGTGATGAAATCCATGGTAATGTTTTCCCATTTCCATTCCGGGATTTCGGGTTGTTGAAGTAGACCTGATGGTTTCTGATGCTCAGCTTTGACCTTAGAACACGTCAAACATTCTCCTACGTATTTAGCAACATCGGCTTTCATACCCGGCCACCAAAAATGTTTCTTGAGATCCTTGTACATCTTCCCCGTTCCAGGATGTATTGAGAATCTGGTTTTATGAGTTTCTCTAAGTACCATTTCTCTCATATCTCCAAATTTTGGTACCCAAATCCTTTCAGCCCTATACCGGGTTCCGTCTTCCCGAATATTAAGATGCTTCTCCGATCCTTTGGGTATTTCATCCTTTAAATTTCCCTCTTTTAAAACTCCTTGTTGCGCCTCCTTTATTTGAGTAGTAATGTTATTATGAATCATTATATTCATAGATTTTACTCGAATGGGTTCTCTGTCCTTCCTGCTCAAGGCATCGGCTACCACATTTGCCTTCTCCGGGTGGTAACGAATCTCAAAGTCGTAATCATTCAATAATTCAATCCACCTACGCTGCCTCATATTCAGTTGTTTCTGATTAAATATGTGTTGAAGACTTTTGTGGTCGGTATATATAATACTTTTGACCCCATATAAGTAGTGCCTCCAAGTCTTTAATGCAAAAACAACCGCGCCTAATTCCAAATCATGCGTCGTATAATTTTGTTCGTGAATCTTCAATTGTCTAGACGCATAAGCAATCACCTTCGTTCGTTGCATTAATACACAACCGAGACCTTGCTTTGATGCATCACAATAAATCACAAAATCATCATTCCCTTCAGGCAATGACAATATTGGTGCCGTAGTTAGCTTTTTCTTCAATAACTGAAACGCTTTCTCTTGTTCATCATTCCATTCAAATTTCTTCCCTTTATGCGTTAATGCAGTCAAGGGTTTTGCTATTCTGGAAAAGTCTTGGATGAACCTTCTGTAGTAACCAGCTAGTCCTAAAAACTGGCGTATGTGTTTCGGAGTTTTCGGGGTTTCCCACTTTTCAACAGTTTCTATCTTTGCCGGATCCACCTTAATACCTTCTTTGTTCACTATGTGACCGAGGAATTGAACTTCTTCCAACCAAAATGCACACTTTGAAAACTTAGCGTACAATTCTTCCTTCCTCAATACTTCTAACACCTTTCTCAAATGTTCACCGTGTTCTTGGTCATTCTTTGAGTAAATAAGTATGTCATCAATGAAAACAATGACAAACTTGTCAAGGTATGGTCCACACACTCGGTTCATAAGGTCCATGAACACAGCTGGTGCATTAGTTAAACCAAACGGCATGACCATAAACTCGTAATGACCGTAACGTGTTCTGAAAGCAGTCTTTGGAATATCATCTTCTTTCACCCGCATTTGATGATACCCGGAACGTAAGTCAATCTTTGAATAAACAGACGAGCCTTGTAGTTGATCAAATAAGTCGTCGATTCTCGGTAGTGGGTAGCGGTTCTTGATGGTAAGTTTGTTCAACTCTCGGTAGTCGATACACAACCTGAATGTACCATCTTTCTTCTTGACAAACAAAACAGGAGCTCCCCACGGTGATGTGCTTGGTCGAATGAAACCACGCTCTAAAAGTTCTTGTAATTGGCTTTGCAGTTCTTTCATCTCGCTGGGTGCGAGTCTGTAAGGAGCACGAGCTATTGGTGCAGCTCCTGGTACAAGATCTATTTGAAATTCAACGGATCGATGTGGGGGTAATCCCGGTAATTCTTTCGGAAATACATCGGGAAATTCTTTTGCAATGGGAACATCATTGATGCTCTTTTCTTCAGTTTGTACTTTCTCGACGTGTGCTAGAACAGCATAGCAACCTTTTCTTATTAGTTTTTGTGCCTTCAAATTACTAATAAGATGTAGCTTCGTGTTGCCCTTTTCTCCGTACACCATTAAGGGTTTTCCTTTTTCTCGTATAATGCGAATTGCATTTTTGTAACAAACGATCTCCGCTTTCACTTCTTTCAACCAGTCCATACCGATTATCACATCAAAACTCCCTAACTCTACTGGTATCAAATCAATCTTAAATGTTTCGCTAACCAGTTTAATTTCTCGATTCCGACATATATTATCTGCTGAAATTAATTTACCATTTGCTAATTCGAGTAAAAATTTACTATCCAAAGGCGTCAATGGACAACTTAATTTAGCACAAAAATCTCTACTCATATAGCTTCTATCCGCACCCGAATCAAATAAAACGTAAGCAGATTTATTGTCAATAAGAAACGTACCCGTAACAAGCTCCGGGTCTTCCTGTGCCTCTACCGCATTAATATTGAAAACTCTTCCACGGCCTTGTCCATTCGTGCTCTCCTGGTTCGGGCAATTTCTAATAATGTGGCCTGGTTTTCCACATTTATAACAAACTACATTGGCATAACTTGCTCCGGCACTACTTGCTCCGCCATTACTCGTTCCGACACCATTTGTTCCTTTCGTTCTATTAACCCCTGGTTCGTAGACCTCACACTTCGCCGCGCTATGACCATTTCTTTTACACTTGTTGCAAAATTTGGTGCAGAACCCCGAGTGATTCTTTTCACACCTTTGGCATAGCTGCTTCTGATTGTTGTTGTTGTTGCGGTTATTATTGTTGTTGGGATGATTGTTGTAGTTGCTGTTGTTGTTGTTGTTGTTGTTGTTGTTGGGCCATTTGTTGTAGTTGCGATTGATGTTGCGATTGTTGGGATAATTGTTGCGATTATTGTTGTAATTGCTGTTGTTGTTGTATTGGTGATTCTTATCACCGTTTTCCTCCCACTTTCTTTTGACTTGCTTCACATTGGCCTCTTCAGCAGTCTGTTCTTTAATTCTTTCTTCAATCTGGTTCACTAGTTTGTGAGCCATTCTACATGCCTGTTGTATGGAGGCGGGCTCGTGTGAACTTATATCTTCTTGGATTCTTTCCGGTAATCCTTTCACAAACGCGTCGATCTTCTCTTCCTCATCTTCGAATGTTCCCGGACACAATAGGCACAATTCTGTGAATCGTCTTTCGTACGTGGTAATATCAAATCCTTGGGTTCGTAACCCTCTAAGTTCTGTCTTGAGCTTATTGACCTCGGTTCTGGGACGGTACTTCTCGTTCATCAAGTGCTTGAATGCTGACCACGGTAGTGCTCCCACTTGCTCTAGATAGGTATTCCACCATGTTAACGCAGAACCTGTGAAGGTATGCGTAGCGTACTTCACTTTGTCCTCTTCAGTACACTTACTTATGGCAAACACCGATTCAACCTTCTCGGTCCACCGTTTCAATCCGATCGGTCCTTCGGTTCCATCAAATTCCAAAGGTTTGCAGGCAGTGAATTCTTTGTAGGTGCATCCTACACGATTTCCTGTACTGCTAGATCCAAGGTTATTGTTGGTATGTAGCGCAGCCTGTACTGCGGCTATGTTTGAAGCTAGAAAAGTACGGAATTCCTCTTCATTCATATTCACGGTGTGTCGAGTAGTCGGTGCCATTTCCTTCAAAATAGTTAAATGGAACAAGTTAATCATACAGAATATTAAGAGTAGTTAATAGTATTTCGTAGCATAATATGAACTCATTTATAAAAGCTTTTTCTTCATATTAGCGTTTTATAAGTTTAAATTCGAGTAGTACCTACCCGTTAAGTTCATACTTAGTAGCTAATATACAATTCAACTACTACAATTCTATATGAAAAACTGATTGTAATAATATTTCGCGTTCAAACTTTTATACAATATTTTACAAACTTACAATACCGCTTATTTTACATAAAGCATGAAATATAGCACACAATAACTTTGATACAAGATAGTTGTGAAGACAATTCTAGCTAGTACACAAGTCGTTCGGCAAAGGCAATAAAGACACGTAATTCATACGTCCAGAAACAAGTCATGCATTCTGGTTTTACTAGGACTACTTCCCATCCTTGGTCTTGTGCAACATAACCGTTATGGCCGTTGATAAGACAGCGTGTTGTAACGTCATCAAAGGGACGAGGGTTACGTAATGTCCAACAGTCCCGTAATAATCTAAAAACCTCATTTCTTACCCCAATTACCGACTCCGTCACTTGTGGAAACGTTTTGTTTAATAGTTGTAGCCCGATGTTCTTGTTCTCACTTTGGTGAGAAGCGAACATTACTAATCCGTAAGCATAACATGCTTCTTTATGTTGCATGTTAGCCGCTTTTTCTAAATCACGAAGTCCAATATTCGGATATATTGAGTCAAAATAATTTCTTAACCCGTTGCGTAAAATAGCATTTGGGTTCCCCGCAATATATGCGTCAAAGTAAACACATCGTAACTTATGGGTTTCCCAATGTGATATCCCCCATCTTTCAAACGAAAGTCTCTTATAAACCAAGACATTCTTGGAACGTTCTTCGAATGTCTTACAAACTGATCTCGCCTTAAATAGTTGTGCCGAAGAATTCTGGCCGACTCTAGACAAGATTTCATCAATCATGTCTCCGGGTAGGTCTCTTAAAATATTGGGTTGTCTATCCATTTTGTGTTTTTAAACTGTAAAATAGACAAGAGTTAGTTTCATAAAAAAATACTTATTAATACAAGCAATTTTTACATATATCATAAAGCATAAGAACACTATATTACATATATTACACCACACGAATACAACTATCTTATTCCGACTCGCTCGTTTCTTCTTCTTTGGTTTTGGTTCGTTTTGCCAAGTTTCTAGGGATATATGATGTTCCCCTAATACGAGCCGTCGTTGTCCACATTGGTTTAGAAAAACCTGGTGGTTTAGAGGTTCCCGGGTCATTGTTACAACTTAAGGACTTCGGGGGTTGACGATACATATAAAGTTCATCGGGGTTGGAATTAGATTTCTCTATTTTTATGCCCTTTCCCTTATTATTTTCTTTTGCCTTTTTAAATTCAGTTGGGGTAATTTCTATAACATCATCGGAATTCTCGTCGGAATCCGATTCATCGGAGAATTGGTAATCCTCCCAATATTTTGCTTCCTTGGCGGAAACACCATTGACCATAATTAACTTTGGTCGGTTGGTTGAGGATTTTCTTTTACTTAACCGTTTTATTATTTCCCCCACCGGTTCTATTTCTTCATCCGGTTCCGATTCTTCTTCCGGTTCCGATTCTTCTTCCGGTTCCGACTCTTCTTCCGGTTCCTCTTCGGGAATTTGTGAATCATTCCACAAATCATTCCAATTTACATTTGACTCTTCATTATTATTAGGTCAGTCAATGGGACTTGTTCTAGAGGTAGACATCTATCACATAATATCAAACACGTTAAGAGATTAATATATCACATAATATTCATATGTTAAAAATATATAGTTTCCAATAAAAATGTTAAGCAATCATTTTTAAAGAAAACACGGTCGAAGTCCAGACTCACTAATGCATCCTAACAAACTCGATAAGACACACTAATGCAAATTTTCTGGTTCTCTAAGACCAACGCTCGGATACCAACTGAAATGTCCCGTTCTTATTGATTAAAAACGTTCCATATTAATTGATTTCGTTGCGAGGTTTTGACCCCTATATGAGACGTTTTTCAAAGACTGCATTCATTTTTAAAACAAACCATAACCTTTATTTCATAAATAAAGGTTTAAAAAGCTTTACGTAGATTATCAAATAATGATAATCTAAAATATCCTGTTTACACACGACCATTACATAATGGTTTACAATACAAATATGTTACATCGAAATCAGTTTCTTGAATGCAGTTTTTACACAATATCATACAAACATGGACTCCAAATCTTGTCCTTATTTTAGTATGCAACAGCGGAAGCTCTTAATACTCACCTGAGAATAAACATGCTTTAAACGTCAACAAAAATGTTGGTGAGTTATAGGTTTAACCTATATATATCAAATCGTAACAATAGACCACAAGATTTCATATTTCAATACACATCCCATACATAGAGATAAAAATCATTCATATGGTGAACACCTGGTAACCGACAATAACAAGATGCATATATAAGAATATCCCCATCATTCCGGGACACCCTTCGGATATGATATAAATTTCGAAGTACTAAAGCATCCGGTACTTTGGATGGGGTTTGTTAGGCCCAATAGATCTATCTTTAGGATTCGCGTCAATTAGGGTGTCTGTTCCCTAATTCTTAGATTACCAGACTTAATAAAAAGGGGCATATTCGATTTCGATAATTCAACCATAGAATGTAGTTTCACGTACTTGTGTCTATTTTGTAAATCATTTATAAAACCTGCATGTATTCTCATCCCAAAAATATTAGATTTTAAAAGTGGGACTATAACTCACTTTCACAGATTTTTACTTCGTCGGGAAGTAAGACTTGGCCACTGTTGATTCACGAACCTATAACAATATATACATATATATTAAAGTATGTTCAAAATATATTTACAACACTTTTAATATATTTTGATGTTTTAAGTTTATTAAGTCAGCTGTCCTCGTTAGTAACCTATAACTAGTTGTCCACAGTTAGATGTACAGAAATAAATCGATAAATATTATCTTGAATCAATCCACGACCCAGTGTATACGTATCTCAGTATTGATCACAACTCAAACTATATATATTTTGGAATCAACCTCAACCCTGTATAGCTAACTCCAACATTCACATATAGAGTGTCTATGGTTGTTCCGAAATATATATAGATGTGTCGACATGATAGGTCGAAACATTGTATACGTGTCTATGGTATCTCAAGATTACATAATATACAATACAAGTTGATTAAGTTATGGTTGGAATAGATTTGTTACCAATTTTCACGTAGCTAAAATGAGAAAAATTATCCAATCTTGTTTTACCCATAACTTCTTCATTTTAAATCCGTTTTGAGTGAATCAAATTGCTATGATTTCATATTGAACTCTATTTTATGAATCTAAACAGAAAAAGTATAGGTTTATAGTCGGAAAAATAAGTTACAAGTCGTTTTTGTAAAGGTAGTCATTTCAGTCGAAAGAACGACGTCTAGATGACCATTTTAGAAAACATACTTCCACTTTGAGTTTAACCATAATTTTTGGATATAGTTTCATGTTCATAATAAAAATCATTTTCTTAGAATAACAACTTTTAAATCTAAGTTTATCATAGTTTTTAATTAACTAACCCAAAACAGCCCGCGGTGTTACTACGACGGCGTAAATCCGGTTTTACGGTGTTTTTCGTGTTTCCAGGTTTTAAATCATTAAGTTAGCATATCATATAGATATAGAACATGTGTTTAGTTGATTTTAAAAGTCAAGTTAGAAGGATTAACTTTTGTTTGCGAACAAGTTTAGAATTAACTAAACTATGTTCTAGTGATTACAAGTTTAAACCTTCGAATAAGATAGCTTTATATGTATGAATCGAATGATGTTATGAACATCATTACTACCTTAATTTCCTTGGATAAACCTACTGGAAAAGAGAAAAATGGATCTAGCTTCAATGGATCCTTGGATGGCTCGAAGTTCTTGAAGCAGAATCCTGACACGAAAACAAGTTCAAGTAAGATCATCACTTGAAATAAGATTGTTATAGTTATAGAAATTGAACCAAATTTTGAATATGATTATTACCTTGTATTAGAATGATAACCTACTGTAAGAAACAAAGATTTCTTGAGGTTGGATGATCACCTTACAAGATTGGAAGTGAGCCAGCAAACTTGAAAGTATTCTTGATTTTATGAAACAAGAACTTTTGGAATTTATGAAGAACACTTAGAACTTGAAGATAGAACTTGAGAGAGATCAATTAGATGAAGAAAATTGAAGAATGAAAGTGTTTGTAGGTGTTTTTGGTCGTTGGTGTATGGATTAGATATAAAGGATATGTAATTTTGTTTTCATGTAAATAAGTCATGAATGATTACTCATATTTTTGTAATTTTATGACATATTTCATGCTAGTTGCCAAATGATGGTTCCTACATGTGTTAGGTGACTCACATGGGCTGCTAAGAGCTGATCATTGGAGTGTATATACCAATAGTACATACATCTAAAAGCTGTGTATTGTACGAGTACGAATACGGGTGCATACGAGTAGAATTGTTGATGAAACTGAACGAGGATGTAATTGTAAGCATTTTTGTTAAGTAGAAGTATTTTGATAAGTGTATTGAAGTCTTTCAAAAGTGTATAAATACATATTAAAACACTACATGTATATACATTTTAACTGAGTCGTTAAGTCATCGTTAGTCGTTACATGTAAGTGTTGTTTTGAAACCTTTAGGTTAACGATCTTGTTAAATGTTGTTAACCCAATGTTTATAATATCAAATGAGATTTTAAATTATTATATTATCATGATATTATCATGTATGAATATCTCTTAATATGATATATATACATTAAATGTCTTTACAACGATAATCGTTACATATATGTCTCGTTTAAAAATCATTAAGTTAGTAGTCTTGTTTTTACATATGTAGTTCATTGTTAATATACTTTATGATATGTTTTCTTATCATAGTATCATGTTAACTATATATATATATCCATATATATGTCATCATATAGTTTTTACAAGTTTTAACGTTCGTGAATCACCGATCAACTTGGGTGGTCAATTGTCTATATGAAACATATTTCAATTAATCAAGTCTTAACAAGTTTAATTGCTTAACATGTTGGAAACATTTAATCATGTAAATATCAATCTCAATTAATATATATAAACATGGAAAAGTTCGGGTCACTACATGTTAGGCCCAATAGATCTATCTTTAGGATTCGCGTCAATTAGGGTGTCTGTTCCCTAATTCTTAGATTACCAGACTTAATAAAAAGGGGCATATTCGATTTCGATAATTCAACCATAGAATGTAGTTTCACGTACGTGTGTCTATTTTGTAAATTATTTATAAAACCTGCATGTATTCTCATCCAAAAAATATTAGATTTTTAAAGTGGGACTTTAACTCACTTTCACAGATATTTCCTTCCTCGAAAATAAGACTTGACCACGGATCGATTCACGAACCTATACAAATATGTACATATATATCAAAGTATGATCAAAATATAATTACAACCATTTTTATTATGTTTTAAAGATTTGAGTATATTAAGTCAGCTGTTCTCGTTAGTAACCTACAACTAGTTGTCCACAGTTAGATGTACAGAAATAAATCGATATATATTATCCTAAATTAATCCACGACCCAGTGTATACACGTCTCAGGCTAGATCACAACTCAAAGTATATATATTTTTGGAATCAACCTCAACCCTGTATAGCTAACTCCAACATTACTGCATATAGAGTGTCTATGGTTGTTCCAAATAATATATATACATGGGTCGATATGATATGTCAAAACATTTGCATACGTGTCTATGGTATCCCAAGATTACATAATATATTAGAATACATGTAAAATACAATATAAGTTAGTTAGAATATGATTTGTATAGGTTTGTTAAACATTTCCCGTAGCTAAAAAGATCAAAAATATCCAATCATGTTTTACCCATAACTTCTTCATTTTAAATCCGTTTTGAGTGAATCAAATTGCTATGGTTTCATATTGAACTTTAATTTAAGAATCCAAACAGAAAAAGTATAGGTTTATAGTCGGAAATTTAAGTTATATGTCAATTACTAAAGAGGTAGTCATTTCCGTCGAAAGAATGACATCTTGATGACCATTTTGAAAAACGTACTTTTACTTTGAGTTTAACCAAGATTTTTGGATATAGTTTCATGTTCATATGAAAAATAATTTTCCCAGAAGAAAAACTTTTAAATCAAAGTTTATCATAGTTTTTAATTATCCAAACCAAAACAGCCCCCAGTTTCACTACGACGGCGTATATCCGATTTTATGGTGTTCATCGTGTTTCCAGGTTTTAAATCATTAAGTTAGCATATCATATAGATATAGAACATGTGTTTAGCTGATTTTAAAAGTCAAGTTAGAAGTATTAACTTTTGTTTGCGAACAAGTTTAGAATTAACTAAACTATGTTCTAGTGATTACAAGTTTAAACCTTCAAATAAGATAGCTTTATATGTATGAATCGAATGATGTTATGAACATCATTACTACCTAAAGTTTTCTGGATAAAACTACTGGAAATAATAAAAATGTATCTAACTTCAAAGGATCCTTGGATGGCTTGAAAGTTCTTGAAGCAGAATCATGACACGAAAACAGTTCAAGTAAGATTTTCACTCGAAATAAGATTGTTATAGTTGTAGAAATTGAATTAAAGTTTGAATATGAATATTACCTTGAATTAGAAAGATAACCTACTGTAAATAACAAAGGTTCCTTGATCTTAGATGATTACTTGGAATGGATTAGAAAGCTTGGAAGTAGACTTGCAAACTTGGAAGTATTCTTGATTTTTATGAAACTATACTTATGGAATTTATGAAGAACACTTAAAACTTGAAGATAGAACTTGAGAGAGATCAATTAGATGAAGAAAATTGAAGAATGAAAGTGTTTGTAGTGTTTTTGGTCGTTGGTATATGGATTAGATATAAAGGATATGTAATTTTGTTTTCATGTAAATAAGTCATGAATGATTACTAATATTTTTGTAATTTTATGAGATATTTCATGCTAGTTGCCAAATGATGGTTCACACATATGTTAGGTGACTCACATGGGCTGCTAAGAGCTGATCATTGGAGTGTATATACCAATAGTACATACATCTAAAAGCTGTGTATTGTACGAGTATGAATACGGGTGCATACGAGTAGAATTGTTGATGAAACTGAACGAGGATGTAATTGTAAGCATTTTTGTTAAGTAGAAGTACTTTGATATGTTTTTTGACATCTTTAAAAAGTGTAAGAATACATATCAAAACACAACATGTATATACATTCTAATGGAGTCGTTAAGTCTTCGTTAGTCGTTACATGTAAGTGTTGTTTTGAAACCTTTAAGTTAACGATCTCAATTAATGTTGTTAACCCAATGTTTATTATATCAAATGAGATGTTAAATTATTATATTATCATGATATTATGATGTATGAATATCTCTTAATATGATATATACATTAAAATATCGTTACAACGATAATCGTTACATATAAGTCTCGTTTCGTAAATCTTGAGTTAGTAGTCTTGTTTTTACATATGTAGTTCATTGTTAACATACTTAATGATATATTTAAATATCATTTTATAATGTTAAATATAGTGTATCAATATCTTAATATGATACATATGTATTTAGTAGACGTTATCATAACGATAATCGTTATATATATCATTTCGAGTTTCTTAACTTAGTAATCTCATTTCTTATGTATATCACACATTGTTAATATACTTAGTGAGATACTTACTCATCATAATCTCATGTCAACCATATATATATGTCTATATATACCACAACATGTAGTTTTTACAAATTTGTAACGTTCGTGAATCGCCGGTCAACTTGGGTGATCAATTGTCTATATGAAACTTATTTCATTTAATCAAGTCTTAACAAGTTTGATTGCTTAAGACGTTGGAAATATTTAGTCATGTAAATATCAATCTCAATTAATATATATAAACATGGAAAAGTTCGGGTCACTACAGTTGTGAAGACCCGTCCTAATCCATCCGGACGAAGTCCATATCGATTATAAACGATTCACAACAGTTGATTACATAGCGAGGTACTTGACCTCTATATGAAACATTTTACAAACATTGCATTCGTTTTTGAAAAGACAATCTTTCATTACATCGAAAGTTGACAGACATGCATACCATTTCATAATATATCCAACTATAATTGACTTAATGATAATCTTGATGAACTCGACGACTTGAATGCAACGTCTTTTGAAATATGTCATGAATGACTCCAAGTAATATCTATAAAATGAGCAATTGCACAGCTGAAGATTTCTTTCGTACCTGAGAATAAACATGCTTTAAAGTGTCAACCAAAAGGTTGGTGAGTTCATTAGTTTAACATAAATAATCATTTCCATCATTTTAATAGACCACAAAATTTTCATTCCTCATAAATATACGTCCCACACATAGAGACAAAAATATCATTCATATGGATTGAATACCTGGTAACCGACATTAACAAGATGCATATATAAGAATATCCCCATCATTTCGGGACACCCTTCGGATATGATATAAATTTCGAAGTACTAAAGCATCCGGTACTTTGGATGGGGTTTGTTAGGCCCAATAGATCTATCTTTAGGATTCGCGTCAATTAGGGTATCTGTTCCCTACTTCTTAGATTACCAGACTTAATAAAAAGGGGCATATTCGATTTCAATAATTCCACCATAGAATGTAGTTTCACGTACTTGTGTCAATTTTGTAAATCATTTTTAAAAAAACAGCGCATGTATTCTCAGTCCCAAAAATATATATATTGCAAAAGCATTTAAAAGGGAGTAATGAAACTCACAATACTGTATTTTGTAGTAAAAATACATATGACGATATTGAACAACTGAACAATGCAGGGTTGGCCTCGGATTCACGAACCTATATCATTTTTATATATATGTTAACACACACATTTGTAATTGAACAATATATATATATATATATATATATATATATATATATATATATATATATATATATATATATATATATATATATATATATATATATATATATATATATATATATAATTTATTATTAATAATATACTTGTTATATTATGTTATTTAGATATATTTGATATATTTAATTTATATGTTATATTTATTTATTTTGTATATATATTTAAAATGATAAATATTTATATTTATTTGTATCAATATATCTATATATATTATATGATCAGTATTATATTTAAAATCATTAGTTGGTTATATGTAAGTATATATATAAATACTATTAATATTTTGATATATTGTATATGAAATATTAATGTACTTTTAGTATATGTAAAGAGTATATTTTATGTACAAAATATTTATTAGTTAAAAATGATAGTTCTGATAACAATGATTTACTCATCATAATAATAATAATTTTATTGATAATGATAATACTAATAATAGTAATGATATTGTTTAAAATGCCACTTGGGTTAATAATAACAATAATACTAACAATTACAAAATGATAAATTAGTAATCCTAATAATAATATTATTATTCATATTGGTGACTATAATCGTAATACTAATAATAAATGGTAACTAATACTTTTATTAGTAATAATAATAACTTTGACAATACAATTTATTACTAGTAATAACAATAACAATCGTAATAATAATAATAATAATAATAATAATAATAATAATAATAATAATAATAATAATAATAATAATAATAATAATAATAATAACAATAATAATAATAATACTAATAATAACAATTATAATAATAATAATAATAATAATAATATTTGGTTAAGAACAACTACCTCTAAGAGCTTTCTGAAGAAAAAAAATGGACAGAACGAGAATAGAACCCATGACCTCTCGCTTGTTACACACACCCTTAACCGTTTGGGCTGTTGCCTATTTTCTGTTTATAATCCCTTCTTAATTAATATAACCAGTAACTCGATTGTTTCCCTTTTTATCATCTTCTTCACAAAATACTACGATCAGAGGTTTACAATCAAAACAATCAATTCACTCTCGTTTTAAAATTCCCAGATTGAGTCATAAACAATCTATGATGGACCTTGAATTTATTATAACAGAAAAAAATATAAATAAAAAAAGAAAATAGCAGCTCGTGAAGGACACCCATGAACTTCATTGTTGATTTTGAAATTGAGACTATTTTGGACCACGACTTCAACATGAAATTGGTTGTAAATCACACCTATAAACTTTATGTAACTTCAATTGGATCCAAATCATTGAATTAAACTCAAATTTTTATGATGAACATCATTGTTTACTTTTTGAAAACAACTTTGACTCCCAAAATTCTCACTCATTTTTAACAATTGATATCTGTAATTTTGCAGGAAGTTTTAGCAATAAATTCTTCACAAGACCTCATTTACACTTTTTGAAATTGATTTCAAAATTGAACGTTTTGAAAAATAATATCAAGAACAGGGCCGACTAGTTACCTCACCTGGTTTCCTGTTTTAATTGGATGGTTTTGAGTTGGTTATTATTGGTAATGGATAGAGTTAGTGAAGGTGATTTGGAATGACCGCCATGTATCATGTATTAATCGTTTATCAAATGGGATGTATACAAATTTCCGTATCAGACAAAGAAAGAAAAGAAAACATAAATAATATAAATCAAAAGCTGTAAATTAACTCTAACAGAATTTGGAAGTTTGCTATTGATGGAATGCTGGATTAGTACGAATTTGAAAACAGGTAAATCAACTCTCACAAACTGAAAACGATGTGTAACAAATCACGATTCTGTTTGCTGTATTTATTTATAATTAGGCGGAATTACATATATATATATATATATATATATATATCTGTTTACCTGCATACATATATGTATGTATGTATAGATATCTGTATCTGGTTTTGGTACATATATTTATCTAAACCTGAATATATATATCAGTAATTATTTATCTACCTTTATATCTTTATTAGTATTGGTTTTGGTTCAAGAACCGATCGCTAAAACATCTCCTGAAAACAATGCTAGTGACTCGCAGCCAGAAGTTGCTGCTGAAAAAATGATTGCGCGAAGAAATATGCTGCAAAATCGCAGTGAAATAACTGCTGATGGGAAGCGACCAAAAGCTTTGGCTGGAAAATCTAGTCTGAAGACTGACAAAATTGTTGGTACTGCAATCGAGCAAGCTAAGCGAGACGCTAAGTGTAATTGCGAATCTCGAATACCGCACACTTACTTATGGCCATTAAATGATTCAGGATCACAAGTTGATCGTTTAGTTATTGAGCATAATGATAGCGATAGTGATAATGCAGAAGATCGCAATCATTTGAACTCTGCGTATAAATCAAAAATGGCAAAAACGCCAAGAGAAGAGAGCGAATTTTCTGATGATTCGGACAGCGTAGAAGAGTTTGTTAAAAATCCACAAATTAAGCGAAAGCGACCACCAACACCTTTCCCTCGCTATGGAGAAGAAGGTGACGCATCTGACGCTGCTCGCAGAGAAAATGCCCAGAATTTTTTGGCAGATGCTTTCAGAAGCATTGCGCCAAAGTCCATGCAACATAAGTTTGATCAGCCAAACTTTTTGCAAGACATGCTTACCAAGTTTTGTGCAGAGAATGCAGATACTCGCACAAAGAAGGCAACAGAAATCACTACTGTTGCGGACAAGTTTGCCCAACATATTTCTGACTATCCAATTGTTTCTCCGCCGATAGTGCCAGCAACTTTCGGAGTCTATTCGGGTCTAACTGATCCTTTGGATTTTCTACAACGCTTCGAAGGCGTTGTGAGCACTTATAACTGGGATGAACCAGTCGCGTGTAGAGTATTCCCCATGGCCTTGCAAGGGTCACCAAGGGAATGGTTCCATAGTTTTCAATCTCGCAGTATCATTGGCTTTGTAGATTTGCGCGAAATTTTTTTGCTGCAGTTTCAAAATCTATTACCGCAGAAAAAGACGCACATAGAATGTCACGATATTAAGCAAGGCAACAAGGAGACTTTGAACGCATTACTTACGCGGTACATCTACGAATGTCAAAAGATTCCAAGCCTGCATGAAGATAAAAAAATCTCTGGATTTTTGCATGCTATTAATCCGCAGAGACATCCAACTCTGGTGCGAAGGCTGCGAAGAGATGTCCCGTACAATTTTGCTAAAGTTCAACAGGAAACATATGATTACCTCCGTGGTGGAGAGGATAGCACTATAACCCCTGCGTGTGGGTGGGGTAGAGACAAAAGTTGGCGATATGATAATGACTCTTTTCGCGATGGTAGCAGTGATAATTACCGCGAATCAGGTTTTCCGCAAAGAAATGGTGGTGGTGGATACCCACAAAATGACAGGTTTCAAAGCCAAAATGATAACCATGGATATGGATGCCGTGATCGCTATTCTACACGAAAGTGGAGCAATGAATCATTCAACATCATTCAGACGCTAACAAAAATGCCCAAGGAAATTTTTTTGCAAGAAAGAGTTTCTAAGTCTTTTCCTGATCCGCAGCCTTTGGGAGAAAATAGCAGGCGCGATAGATCAAAATTTTGTGTTTTCCATGACGATTACGGTCATGACACCAATCGTTGTAGAGATTTGGCGGAATTCATTGCAGAAGCATACGAGCAAGGCAAGCTGGACCATTTAATCGCACAAAACACCACGAATGCGATTATAATGCCTACAGAAGCTAATACCTCGAATGCGTCAAATGCGGTTGAGCGAAAGGCTCCCGCAGTAAAAAATTTGGGAGTAAAAATGGTGAGCAAAAAAGAAAATCAGCGCGGAATTGTGACGACCCGGAAATTTCCGACCAAATTTAAACTTTAATCTTTATATTATTTCGACACGATAAGCAAAGTTTGTTAAGTTAAATCTCAAGAATTTTAAACTGTGTTCATACATTCATTATAACCTCGACCAAATTCCGACGATTCACGAACCGTTATATATAAATAGATATGTATATGTATATATATATATTATAACTTGAGAATATTAATAAAGTATTAAATATATAATACTTTACACGAACGTATTTGTTTCAATATGAGTTTCGACGAAATTAAAAAAAAATATATTAAATGATTGAATTATCAGAAATATTGAATTATGATTACAAGTCTCTGTTGAGAGGTCCACTATGATTTGAGAAAATCTATTCCTCTTAACGATATTCAGAATAATTTGTAAAGCTATTTATAAATAAAAACAAAAAGTGTCATTTACGAAAGTTAGACAAAAGTTAGTGGAGAATTGGTTTTCATAATATTCTATTAATCTATTTTCAAACGTACAAAGACGTTTTCAGTTTAAAAAGAACTTTATTATTAAAACGTATATAACTTTTATAAATATCTAGAATCACTTTTGACAACTCATTACTTAACCAGTATAATAAATATAACGATATTTATATTTTATTTCATTAAATATATATAACGATTTAAATTAATATTATATATATTTATACGCGTATTATACATACATAGTTTTTATACTTTTACTATACTTTAACTTTACCTTTACTTTACTTTTACTTTACTTTAACTTTAATAATTCACTTTAATAATTCATACGTTAATAATTCACTTTAATAATTCATACTTTAATAATTCACTTTAATAATTCAAAAATCTATTATAAATAGAATTCAATAGGTTTCATTATTTCATAGAAACTTGAAAATATATTTCTCTAAACTCTCTCAATCGATATATATATATTTGCTCTGTATTATTTCAAGATATTATTAGTATACATAAAATATTACGACGGAGTGCTGTCCGAGTGATTTCAAAATAGTTTTTTTGAATGAGTCGAAGCTAAGGAAATTATGGGTTATAGCTATGGAGGTGATGGGTATGGTTCATGGGTATGCTCGTGAGGTCAATCTAGTGTTTATCATCTCCGTTGCGTCTACGTACTTTCCTGCAATATTGAATCTCAATATTGATACGTGAGCACTCATAACTTAACTTTTATATATCAATAGTGTATCCCTGACTAGTGCTCGAGTATATAGGATTATGCATGCTTGTACATTCGATATTGTCCTTAGATAGGTTTGTTGAATCCTGAATTAGATACATATGCTACTGAGATAGGGTATATGATATGCATGTCATTGGAAAGCTAGCAAAAAATTAAGAACTTTTCATTTAGATATCGAATGGTTTCGATGAACGGATTAGAAGTTATAGTCAACTGAATTTTAGTATTATTGTTAAAATGATTATTATTACTATCGTCGTTATTATTTTAATAGAAATATCATTGTTATTATAAAATATCATTATTACTATTATGTTAGTATTATCATATTATCATAATACCATTTTTAGTAAATATAAATATTGTTATTTTTTTATAGAATAATAATAATTATTATTACAAAATAATACAACTTTTACTTATTATTATTATGATCATTATTATTTTATCAAATAAATAGGGGATACAAAGATATTTTTCACCACGCGTAATATAATTACATTAATAATACTTACCACTATAGTTTTACGATATTAAGTGAACTTTATAAATTTTACTACTTAAGATATATAAAAGTATATTTTATCATATATAAACGTTAATATAAATTTTTATTAATAAATGACTTTTATTATTATAAAATCTAATAAATATATTTAAATATATAAAATGACTATAGTTAAGTTATATAATAAACACGTATAAATTTTAGAAGTCATTTTGGGTCAAGTTGACTTTTGTTGACTTTTGCATATTAATCTCGAGCATTAGGATTGTGGTACACTATGACTTGACCAAAAATTGTTAGACAAATATTGACCAACATATAAATATATATAATTAATATAGGTTCGTGAATCCGAGGCCAACCTTGCACTTGTTAAATGACGTTATATGTATTTTTACTACGAAATACAGTATGGTGAGTTTCATTTGCTCCCTTTTTAATTGCTTTTGCAATCTATATTTTTGGGCTGAGAATACATGCAAATGCTTTAATAACTGTTTTACAATAATTATAAAGTGTGAGTTTCATTTGCTCCCTTTTTATTTGCTTTTGCGATATATTTTTGGGTTGAGAATACATGCGCTGTTTTATAAATGTTTTACGAAATAGGCACAAGTACTAAAACTAATTCTACGTGGATTTAAACCAGAAATATACCCTTAACTTGGTAACATTAAACTACCTGTCTATGTACGGTAGGCGCGAATCCTAAAGATAGATCTATTGGGCCTGACAAACCCTATCCTGACTATGGGATGCTTTAGTACTTCGAGGTTATTTTAAACACACCTGATCTGGTGTACTTTAGAGGGTAAAACATGAACGTTAAGACTTGTTACTGGGTGCCTACAACTTATAGAATACTTTTATACACTTGCGAGTGTACATATATTTATAAACGGAAATCTTGTGGTCTATTAATATATTGAAATGATTGTTATGATAAACCTATGAACTCACCAACCTTTTGGTTGACACTTTAAAGCATGTTTATTCTCAGGTATTAAAGAAATCTTCCGCTGTGCATTAGCTCATTTTAAGGATATTACTTGGAGTCATTCATGGCATATTTTGAAAGACGTTGCATTCGAGTCATTGAGTTCATCAAGATTATTATTATGTCAATTATAGTTGGATGTATTATCAAATGGTGTGCATGCCGTCAACTTTCATTGTAAAGAAAGTTGTCTTTTAAAAATGAATGCAATGTTTGTAAAATGTATCATATAGAGGTCAAATACCTCGCGATGTAATCAACTATTGTGAATCGTTTATAATGTATATGAACGGGTCCTTTCAGTTGGTATCAGAGCGGTGGTCTTAGCGAACCAGGTCTGCATTAGTGTGTCTAACTGATAGTCGTTAGGATGCATTAGTGAGTCTGGACTTCGACCGTGTCTGCATGTCAAAAGTTTTGCTTATCATTTTTGTCGAAAATTACCTGCTTATCATTCTTAGTCTAGACACATCTTATTGCATTGATTGCATGAATAGTGTATAGATAAAATTCATATCTTAGCGTATCTGCTAATTCATATATTAGCGTATCTGTTACTGTAAACTTTGACTGACATATTCCGTAAATTCCTCCGTAATCTACGAAACCTTTTGCTCTATATAATTAGAATACCACCCGATAGCCGAAAAATCATTTCATATCGAAAAATTCTTTATTCAATCGTACGAAATGGAATTCGTCATTAGTTTAAGTCCCTCGGATTCTGAAATGGAATCCCACTCAAGTTCCGAAAGCAGTGTAACCGGAATGGATCAACCAATTAGTCATCATCTATTCTGGATGAATTGGGGATGGGTTCGTAGCCTCTTCAATAATTGGAGACAAGAAGAAGGTGATCCCTTCCATCCACCACATTGCCCTCTTGGCGATGAACCTGAAGCACTTACCAGCGAATCGGTCCGAAACACCATTTTCTCTCTCATTTCCAGAGTATCTCGTCACGATTATATACTACATCAAATTCTAAATTTTATTTATCCGCTCGTTCGAACCGACAATCACCCCGGTGTAATAGAAGAAGTCAACGCGCTTCGTGTTCGAGTAGTGGCTTTAGAGAATATGGTGCAAGGGTTACAAACACCAACAAATAACGAAGTATTAATTCATAATTTCAATTTTATTGAATAAATACTCCGTAAAAGTTATGTAATTTCTAAAGTCTTTAGGGATTATTCAGTTCTAGTTTCAACCGTAAATCAAATGAGTTTAATTTAATATTAACTCATTAAATCTATGTTACATCTGAAGAAAATATGCACATATATATTTTCATAAAGACTGTAATAAAATTCTGTTGTACAAAATATTAATTGTGAAATTTTTTTTAACGAGTAGGTAATACCCGAGAGATATATAAATTCACAATTAATATGTTACATTTTTTGAATCTGATTAAGCAAATCATCAACTATACTCCCAAAATCTCACAACAATATACATTCTTGTATAGTAATCAAAACAACCATTCTCACCCAAATTTGATTACACATTCTGATTTTGACAAATCAAAATCCAAGTCATGATTTAACAGAAGACATCACTCTTAGAATCCTACATCTTTCAAAGCTATACTTTGACTTCAAAACTATGTTAGAACATCATATGTATATTAACGATTACAAACTGTGTTCAAACTCTCTGAAGTTTTCGAAGACACTTCAAACAATGAACAATCGAGATGATGATCCAACCACATATTACCCACATTTATGTACCTAAAAAGCTCTCGAAGCCAAAGTCATAGTTCTACGCGTATCCATGTCAGACCCTTTGGAATTTATTAGCTAAAATGACTTTTCAATTCCTTTTCAAAGTAGACAGTTTTGTCACAGCTCCAGCAAGTCAACTTTGACTTTTTAGTCGGACTAGTCTTATTATAACCTCGATAGATACGTTGCCCTTTCATCATCATTACTGGGGACCTTTCATATCTCGCCACCTTAGCAATAAACTTACCAACAACTTCAATTATCTTTGACTTTTCAAAAAATCATTATATTTATTGAAATCACATCATTTACTCATTCGCATCTTGTAACGAGAATTGTCATACGAATTATCGGAAAACAGTAACCAGTATTTTGAAATCTCGCAGCATGTCTACGCCAACAGTTATATGTGTACGTAAAACGTCTATCTCCTGGACTTACATACTTTGAATGTGAAGTTCTGAAAAATATTTTGAACTGCAAACTAGTTCTTGAAATGCTGACGAAGCATCAAAAACTGTAAAAGATCTTAACAGTAAAAAGTTTGATGACAAAGAATAGTAAGGTGGTAAAGCTGAGAAAAAGAGAAGGTTTGGAACTGGAAAACGGATTGAACAGACTATGAAGGAGGCTGTGGACAAATCACAAAGACTAAATCTGCCTTCAAAGAATCCAAATGATTCAGTGCCTGCTAAAGTCATTAACGAATACCTTACTCTTTATTCTAAACCTTTACAGACAAATCTTCATCATCATCCATCAATATAAGAAATTCTAAGATATTATCATATCTTTCATTATAAATATCCGCGAAATTTCTGAAGATATTTTCACAACTAATCTTATCTGAAGTCATTTATCTCTTTGCGCTATCAGTGTTACATCATATAAGAAAGTATTAGTTTCTATATTCTATAAACTTTCGAGTTTAAATTATGAATGTTTTGAAGTAGTGTTGGGAACTGAAGCATGAGTTAATATAATATAATGACACTTGATCATCGTGATTATATTACAGTAAGTCATGCTGAGTTTCTAATGGGACATGACGATTCACAGACTATGCCGTCATCATGTTCCATGTTACACGACTCTTGTATTCTATTTAATCTCTAAAAATATCAAGAATATATTTTCTTGATGATTCGGTCTTTTCAGGTAATTCTGGTAAATTAACAAATCAAGATCGTGCCATTACCATTTCCTTCTTAGAACATTAACTATGTTCATTCTGAAATTCATATCTGCGAATACTGGACCATTACAAACGTTGCTTAATCACAAGAAGAAGAAACGAAAGGACAAAACTCCAAAATAGAAATTGGAGTATAAATCGCAGCAAATAGAAGGGAGCATTAACTGTGGATGTCAATGATTATAGAAGACAAAAGCAGGGGCTTTGAAATATAAGGGAAGATATAAAACCCAACAACCACCCAAAAATTATAAACCGTATATATCGATGCATATAGCAATATAAAGACACGGAAGAACTAAAAACACTATAAAACCGAGAGTATAGTAGAAGTAAATAGATTCTTCCGGAGACAGATGAAAAAGAAGAACGACAGATATGAAAGTGAGGAGTATATCGAGAATCAGTACTGGATGAAGCATATTGACAAATACTTTAAAATATGAGTTGAGGGAGAAAGAATAGAAGGTGTGAGTTGTAAGGAAACGAAGGAGGTGGATTTATAGTGAAATACCCAACAGAGAAATCAAGATGGATTATCGTATTAATTCGAAGAGAATCATAATCTCCTTAATCACCGAAGCATCAAATCCAACATAGATTACAAAGATTTTCTTTAAATTCGGAGATCAATTGTGATGACGTCAAAAGATATGACGAATCACTATAATCTTATTTCCTTCATTTATGATAACTTCCCTCATACGCTTTGAGTAATCGAATTATTTTATCCATACTTCTTAGACATGATAAAACTTCATAATCGTCATAATAACATTCTCATTGTTAGCCATAACGACCTCTATCAAATTTCGGGGATGAAATTTCTTTAACGGGTAGGTACTGTGACGACCCGGAAATTTCCGACCAAATTTAAACTTTAATCTTTATATTATTCCGACACGATAAGCAAAGTTTGTTAAGTTAAATCTCAAGAATTTTAAACTGTGTTCATACATTCATTATAACCTCGACCAAATTCCGACGATTCACGAACCGTTATATATAAATAGATATGTATATGTATATATATATTATAACTTGAGAATATTAATAAAGTATTAAATGTATAATACTTTACATGAACGTATTTGTTTCAATATGAGTTTCGACGAAATTAAAAAAATATATATTAAATGATTGAATTATCAGAAATATTGAATTATGATTACAAGTCTCTGTTGAGAGATCCACTATGATTTGAGAAAATCTATTCCTCTTAACGATATTCAGAATAATTTGTAAAGCTATTTATAAATAAAAACAAAAAGTGTCATTTACGAAAGTTAGACAAAAGTTAGTGGAGAATTGGTTTTCATAATATTCTATTAATCTATTTTCAAACGTACAAAGACGTTTTCAGTTTAAAAAGAACTTTATTATTAAAACGTATATAACTTTTATAAATATCTAGAATCACTTTTGACAACTCATTACTTAACCAGTATAATAAATATAACGATATTTATATTTTATTTCATTAAATATATATAACGATTTAAATTAATATTATATATATTTATACGCGTATTATACATACATAGTTTTTATACTTTTACTATACTTTAACTTTACCTTTACTTTACTTTTACTTTACTTTAATTTTAGTAATTCACGTTAATAATTCATACTTTAATAATTCACTTTAATAATTCAAAAATTTATTATAAATAGAATTCAATAGGTTTCATTATTTCATAGAAACTTAAAAATATATTTCTCTAAACTCTCTCAACCGATTATATATATATATATATATATATATATATATATATATATATATATATATATATATATATATATATATATATATATATATTTGCTCTGTATTATTTCAAGATATTATTAGTAGACATAAAATATTACGACGGAGTGCTGTCCGAGTGATTTCAAAATAGTTTTTTTGAATGAGTCGAAGCTAAGGAAATTATGGGTTATAGCTATGGAGGTGATGGGTATGGTTCATGGGTATGCTCGTGAGATCAATCTAGTGTTTATCATCTCCGTTGCATCTACGTACTTTCCTGCAATATTGAATCTCAATATTGATACGTGAGCACTCATAACTTAACTTTTATATATCAATAGTGTATCCCTGACTAGTGCTCGAGTATATAGGATTATGCATGCTTGTACATTCGATATTGTCCTTAGATAGGTTTGTTGAATCCTAATTAGATACATATGCTACTGAGATAGGGTATATGATATGCATGTCATTGGAAAGCTAGCGAAAAATTAAGAACTTTTCATTTAGATATCGAATGGTTTCGATGAACGGATTAGAAGTTATAGTCAACTGAATTTTAGTATTATTGTTAAAATGATTATTATTACTATCGTCGTTATTATTTTAATAGAAATATCATTGTTATTATAAAATATCATTATTACTATTAGGTTAGTATTATCATATTATCATATTATCATAATACCATTTTTAGTAAATATAAATATTGTTATTTTTTTATAGAATAATAATAATTATTATTACAAAATAATACAACTTTTACTTATTATTATTATGATCAATATTATTTTATCAAATAAATAGGGATACAAAGATATTTTTCACCACGCGTAATATAATTACATTAATAATACTTACCACTATAGTTTTACGATATTAAGTGAACTTTATAAATTTTACTACTTAAGATATATAAAAGTATATTTTATCATATATAAACGTTAATATAAATTTTTATTAATAAATGACTTTTATTATTATAAAATCTAATAAATATATTTAAATATATAAAACGACTATAGTTAAGTTATATAATAAACACGTATAAATTTTAGAAGTCATTTTGGGTCAAGTTGACTTTTGTTGACTTTTGCATATTAGTCTCGAGCATTAGGATTGTGGTACACTATGACTTGACCAAAAATTGTTAGACAAATATTGACTAACATATAAATATATATAATTAATATAGGTTCGTGAATTCGAGGCCAACCTTGCACTTGTTAAATGACGTTATATGTATTTTTACTACGAAATACAGTATGGTGAGTTTCATTTGCTCCCTTTTTAATTGCTTTTGCAATCTATATTTTTGGGCTGAGAATACATGCAAATACTTTAATAACTATTTTACAATAATTATAAAGTGTGAGTTTCATTTGCTCCCTTTTTATTTGCTTTTGCGATATATTTTTGGGTTGAGAATACATGCGCTGTTTTATAAATGTTTTACGAAATAGGCACAAGTACTAAAACTAATTCTACGTGGGTTTAAACCAGAAATATACCCTTAACTTGGTAACATTAAACTACCTGTCTATGTACGGTAGGCGCGAATCCTAAAGATAGATCTATTGGGCCTGACAAACCCCATCCTGACTATGGGAAGCTTTAGTACTTCGAGGTTATTTTAAACACACCTGATCTAGTGTACTTTAGAGGGTAAAACATGAACGTTAAGACTTGTTACTGGGTGCCTACAACTTATAGAATACTTTTATACACTTGCGAGTGTACATATATTTATAAACGGAAATCTTGTGGTCTATTAATATATTGAAATGATTGTTATGATAAACCTATGAACTCACCAACCTTTTGGTTGACACTTTAAAGCATGTTTATTCTCAGGTATTAAAGAAATCTTCCGCTGTGCATTAGCTCATTTTAAGGATATTACTTGGAGTCATTCATGGCATATTTTGAAAGACGTTGCATTCGAGTCATTGAGTTCATCAAGATTATTATTATGTCAATTATAGTTGGATGTATTATCAAATGGTGTGCATGCCGTCAACTTTCGTTGTAAAGAAAGTTTGTCTTTTAAAAACGAATGCAATGTTTGTAAAATGTATCATATAGAGGTCAAATACCTCGCGATGTAATCAACTTTTGTGAATCGTTTATAATGTATATGAACGGGTCCTTTCAGAATACAGGTAATCAACGTAGTAGAAGTGCAGGGCGACACGTCGATAATGCAAATTTCAGAACAGATTGTCAGTTGGAAATGTCCTTCTCTTGCGTTTCCTCCTGCAAGTTTGACCGCGGATGATGATAAGCCTGTAGTGGTTTCATGTCGCATTGCAAATACTGGAATAATGATAATGAAGGTACATGTGGACACTGGTAGCAGTATCGACGTCATGTACGAACAATGCTTTAGCAAGTTGCCCGCGGACATTCAAGCTTTGATGAAACCTACTGCGGTTTCACTTGCCGGGTTCTCAGGAGAGTCATCCTGGCCCGTTGGTCAGTTGGAATTACAGATGGAGTTAGTTGATGACAGTGATGAGTCACTAAGGCGCCAAGCTTTATTGAATCTGTACATAATGCGAAATCAATCGCGATTCAATATGATACTTGGGCGCACAGCTTTGCGCATGTTTGGCGCTATACAATCTACCATACACGGTATGCTAAAATTTTCTGCCAACAAGGGCATTGGCACGCTGATTTCTATGAAAGTGGAGCCATTCTGCGCTATGATTATGGCAAATGCGAATTTAGGTATTGAAGGACGATCAGTTAATCCTGAATAGTGCAAAAATTTAAAAAGTTTTAATAAGATTCTAAGGCAAAATTCATAAATGCATGATATTAAGATGCAAATTTGATAGTTGTGTTTATGTTTCGAATGCGAAATAATAATGAATAAAGCAAAGTTAATTTCAGTGTTAGTAATTGTTTCTTTACAAAGCGAAAACACTGCGTGCGGCCACGTGTAGTGTTTATTTCGCAGAAATCGATTACTTGTCTTTTACAACACTAAGTTAATGTTTGTTCTGCGGATATTTTAAGTAAGGTGGCATGATTTTCGCAAATCATAACCTACTTAAATGTTATAATAATGCAAGAATGCATTGTGACATAATTTGTTAAAAACAAAGTGATGAAATTGCCCACTTGTGTTAATTTGAAAATAATTGTGAAAGGATAACACTTCCTAAGTATTTGATCTTGCCAATACTTAGATGCTTCGCAATGCTAAATTTGCCTAAGGATCGTTATGGCGGACTTAGAAGATTCATAACGTATAAGTATATACGCATACAGATTGTTTCGCAAAAGTACACATTTATTATGTGCACAATAATAAAAGTTGGAAATTGCAAAGGACAAGTCCGTGTTATGAATATTGATAATAAAGCGCTATATAAATAAAAGAAGTTGCAACTGCGAACTGTGAAAAAAGTGATTAATATTAAGCGCGTACGCAACGCGGATTCTTACAACAAACGCAATTTGTAATTGCAAAAATACATTCAAAAACAACTTAGTCAAGGCAAAACTAAAGTTCTAATGCTTTAATATCTGCAAATGAAACGCCTTCCCGCTGACTGAGCTCCTCAAGAATAGGTATGCTAATCTTCTCAACCTCCTTCTTCGCCCTCTCGAGTATTTCGCGAGCATCATCGGTGGCGCATATTTCTTTCGCCATGTCAGAAGGAAGAGGTTGTGAAAGATCGCCGAGTTTGCATAATAAATCATACAACTCGCAGCGAGTGGCAAGATTTGCTGCTTGAGCATATGTTTGAAATTTTTCAGTGACTGGCTCGGAGTCCATCACTTTATCCGCGAATGTTGGGAGATACGTGACTAGCTGTGCGAACTCATGTTCCGCGACTTCTGCCCTTCTTTTAAGTTTGGCGTTCTCTTCCATCACCTTTTCAAGACGCGTCTCAGCCTTTCGCGCCCTTCTCTCTTGTGCATTGGCAGCTTTCACTGCTTAATCATACTCGTCTGACATCTCGGTGAAGCGCTCCATGCTGTCGACTGTCAGATAAATTGCATTGTAGCAATTATGTAGTCGTTGTCTGGCAGCCTCGGGACAAGACAATTTGCGATATTTCTCCCTTGTTTCTTCAGGAACACATTTATAAAGCCTTTGGTATAGTCTAAAGGCCCGATTTGCTGCGGCAGTTTCTTCCGCATCGGCTTCCCCTTCCTCTTCCTGGTTGGACGTTTCTGTGTCAGATGGAAGAGATAAGTCTTCATTCCCTGGTTCATTAAGAACATTTGTAGGGATTCTCCCTCTAATGTTGTAAAGCGGTGTAGCTTCAGCGGATGACCCTGGAAGAATAGCTATAAACAGATAAGAAAATATAGCAAGTTTATGCTAAAACAAACAATGCGTAATCAAATAAATAATGCGAAATAGTATTTGCTTACTTGCTTCTTGATCAGAATAAGAGCGTAGATGTTTCTTGCGTGGAGTGGGGGTAGTTTCTGCAACCTTACGCTTGCCGCAGTCCTTGCCTCCAGTAATATAACATGTATTGATGATCGGTTCATCAATAAGAATAATGTCGCCGTCTCCATTCTTTAGGCGACGGGCAGGGCTAATCCTGCTTATATTAGCGGACCTCATGATAAGGTCAAGTGCAACCACTGTAAAAATAAAAGCGCATAGTGTTATGCAAAGCGAAAATATTAAGAAAAATGTAAGTGTATTATGTTAATATACTGCGATAAATTTCAGCGGCATACCATTTTTTGATTGGTCAACCAAAAGCGTATCATGGTCGCTCCATGTCCATTGGATTGACACTCTGCCAATGTACAGTGGTACATTCGAGTAAGGTCGTAGAAATATGCCTGCGTTTTTTAGTGTCTTGAGAGTGTCATTCTCAAGATCATCGAGTACAGGCCTCTCATTGGGCTCGAGATTAAGCTCTGTACACCAAGCTTTAGGAATAGCACTGTCCAAATAGGCGGTGTCGTTGATGTAAAAGAACGTTCAGCAGTAGTGGTTGGCCGGTGGCATTGCAGTACATCTCGAACAGCACAATTTTGTTAATCGCGTTAGGATGCAACTGTGCCATAGCGATATTATAGTATTCGCAAACACTGCGGAAAAAGCGGGTAAGTGGAAATCAAAGGTTGCCTTGAGAAATGGCAGCCTCGTAAACAGAAATCATCCCTTTAGGGGGAGTTTCGGCTCGCTGTTCTGCCGCAGGCGCGGTAGGAACAAATTGAGCAAGTGGCAGATACCATTCTTGCAGGGTTTGAAGTTTTGTTTCCGTCATATAGGAAACATAACCTCCGGGAGTATGCATAGAAGAAAACGACGCCATTTTCAAAAAGGAAAATAAATTGGATGATAAAATTGAAGGAATTAAAGGTTGGAATTGTTAATTGCACAGTACGATTGTGATTCGATGAATTTGATTGCAGATGAAATTGAAAGAGAAAGAGTAAAGTTTTTATGCGGATTATTGTGTTATTTATAATCGGGATTAGGGCGAGCAAGTTGAAAAGATAATCATTGCATTTAAATGGTTGAAATTACCACAACGTGTAAACGGTAAATTTCTAGCCGTTACAGCGTGTTGATTTGACAGATTGGCAAAAGTTACCGTTGTAATTACGCGTTGAGCTTAATTAAAACAACGGTAATAAATGGGTGGTAAGAAATATTAAAGTATTGTTTGCGAACTATTTTAAGAAGCATTTCGTTATTTTTAGAGTTTATCATGATGCATTAGCTTCACGAAAATGCATCATAATATACTGGGGGCACTTGATCATATACATGGCATTGTATATGTATATTTTATTTGCTAAAAGCCAAAGGCAGAACTACGCGAATTATAAGGCAAAGCTATACAATATTCGCTGAAAATAAGTACAGCGGTTATGTTTTCGCATTAATGCAAGACCGCGGTTTAATCCGCTGAGTTTCCGCGGATAGTTAAGTAACTCGCAGACCGCGGATATTTCGATTCCTATAAATAGAGAGCTTGGCCTCTCATTTATGGGTTGTTGATTCTCTGCCATTTTGCCTAAGCCTTTGTAATTTCCACTTGTGATCTTGCCCAAGGGATTTTTACACCGCGCAAAGGTGAATTAAGCTAATTAACAATCAAGACCGGGTCGGGGTGGTTGATCACTTGATAGTTAAAGTGATAGACGATCATCGGGGCCCAAAATAATCATCAAACATTCCATCCTCCATTACAATCTTATTACACTCAATCCGTAATTAAGTAACATCGCTAATTAAGGATTGATCATTTATCACCCCCTAAAAGTACACTTGGTGAGTGTGTATGTTTACGAAGTATTAAACACCCGTTAAATGCTAGCGCTACTAGCCCGAGTGGGGATGTCAAACCCTATGGATCCATATCTAAGATTCGCGTTCACCGGTTCAAAAACCAATGACTAAACGTTACCGAGCTAAGGGGAAAGTTTATGCCGTTGTATAACCCACACATATATAAAGTTTAAGTACTCATGCCTAGTATGTAAAACGTAAAATGCGCATGTATTCTCAGTTTCCAAAATAGTTAAAGTAAAAAGGGATGCTATAACTCACAGTGTAAAGTAGTAGTAAAGTTGACTCGGGAAAAAGTAAGCAAGTATGTAGGTCCGGAAAGTCCTCAACCTAAGTCAAAAGTTACTAAGTCAGTAAATCATCCCAATAGGTTTAAATGTATGTAAATTAGGTCTTAAGTATCATCATCATTCATCATCAAACAAAAAGTATAAAGTAAGTTTCATTCTAGAAAAGAGTTTAAAACAAAGGCTGACTTCGATCAGTCGCCACCGCCTCTATACAAACTGAATTGAGGTGAGACCAGTGGCCATGGCTCTGTATATGAGTCCTTTAGTTTCGGTAAAAATTCCAGAACCAAAATCGTCTTCATTTTACCGTGGCAACGGTTTAAGTGCGAGTAGGTCAGAACTTTCAGCACAACGTTAAAAGGACATAGTGACGTTCGGAGGGCCATAGATCCTAAACCGTAACTTGGATTAAGACGAGTCTTAAACGAAAAATTATCTAATCGAACAGAGATAAATGAAAATCAACTTTACAGTAGCCCAGGTATTTTTATCAGACCCGGAAAGCAGTAGGTTTATTGTTCCGGTGGGTTCTTGGTGCTCGATGCTCATCACGGTTCTCATCCTTGATGCATATAGCTTCAAGTGTACAACTCGTTGATGTGTTTGCATCATCTTTACCAAGTTTTGACCATCATAACACAAGTGTAAGTCTAAGATAAGTAGCATAACTCAATTAAGTGTTGCAGTAGTTTGATGAACCAAAGTTACATCAACATCTTAGATCCGACACATACATGAACTCTAAAAGTAATATTAAGCTACAAACTTGAAAGTAAACTAAATAATCAAGATCTTAAGTTTTAGAACATAGTTCTTAGTTAGATCTTGAAGACCTAAGACCCAAAAGTCTAGATCTAAAGTTACTAGGTTAAATCCTAAGTCATAACACTTGAATCTTTACTTTAATGAAACAATAAGTTATGAAACTTAGATTCTCATCTTGTAAAGTGTATGTAAGCTCATAAGCCCTTGTTTACAACAAAATTAGAATACCATAAGCTATAGAAACTTAGATCTTTCATAAGTATATGAAGTTATAACTAGAAAGTTATACTTCCATGTTCTTGAACTTATAAAGTTAACTTTAGTTTCAAGAAGTATGAGATCAAGATTAACTTGTAATACTTGACCATTTAACCATAATCACGAATTCAAAAGTACAAGAAATGAAGAAATAAACTAATCTACAAGTTATTAAGTTCATGGTTGTTCATACTTTTAAAGATTCAAGCCAAGGCTTTGATCTTTAAGAAAGTAAACCTTAAGTTTACAACATGAACTCAAGTATGATTTTAACTCATGAACTTTAAATCTTTTAAACATTAAATGTAGAACCATAAACTAGAAAGTTTAGTTTCTTGTTTGTTCTTGTAATACAAGATAATATGAAGAATAAACTAGGAAGTTTGATTCTTACAACTACAAACAACAACAAGTAATTAAACAACAATAAACAACAAGTAACATAAACAAGTAAATGATGATGATGATGGGAGTCTAGGCTACGGTTTTCATGAGGAAAAAGAAAGAAAAAGAAGCCTTGTTACTTACAAGAATGAAGAGAAAAGATGAGAGAAAATGTGAAGTAAAATGAAGTGTGTGAAAGAGTGAAATGGATACAAGTAATAAGTAATCAAAAAGCAAATTTTGTACTCCTCTTTACTATCCCTAGGCCGACGGTTTCAAGAGGAGCCAAGGGAGGGAAAAGTCCACTAGTTCCTTACATGTATTTGGCTCAAAATGGTAATAAAGTAAGTTGGTATGGGAAAGTGTTGTAAGTTTACATGTAACTAGCCTCCTTACTTCACTAACCATTCTAGTTGTATCATAATGAACTGCTTGCATAAAAGATGGGCTAATTAGTCCATTAAGTGTGTAGGGTGGGCTTCTACGTCCATTAATCATGAGTCCATTAATAAAAGACTAAGTGTGTAACAAATTAAATAAATAAACCCAAGTAATTAACTAGTAACCTTAGTTAATTAAAATGACTAATAATAATTAATCATGAATGTAAATAATATTCGAAAATATTATTCGTGAAAAGTACGTATGTCACAAAGACGAGTCGGGCATGCAAAGTCAAGTACGGTAGCAAGTAAATGTATAAAAATACATTCATTAAACAGAAGCATTAATAATAAATATTATTAATTAAACGTTGGAAAATCCAGGGTCGTTACAGAGTCCCCCTAAGAAATATCACAACTGTAGATCAGCTTCTCTTCCGAAGAATCATATGTGTTCCAGAACTACCTCTGGAAGTCTGAAAATGTGTGATTCCCGTACATACGTCGAAATCTGTAAATGATTTAAAGGTTGATCAAAATAATGTTTACTTTAAGAAACCTTTGCATAAAAATCAAATGTGGAAAACTAAGGATGGAATAATTGGGGCTAGCAGCTCGGTGCTACTAATGACAGGGAAGATGATAATGTTGTTAATGTCAACGGGAAACCCATTGCTAACAAAGCATGGGTATCCCCCTTGAACTAATTATTTTTCTCTACTTGTGCAGGTCGCCTACAGTCCGAACAAAAATACATGGATTGTTGATAGTGGGGCGTCCAGGCACATGATAGGAAACATGTCTCTGCTTCACGATGTTAAATCTATTAAAGGAGGACCTGTTTCTTTTGCGGGTGATCACGGGGGTTTTATTATTGCTCAAGGAATGATTTCTAATTCCTCGGTCAGTTTTGATAAAGTGAGTTATGTTAAAGAAATGACGAATAACCTGCTCTCGGTTTCTCAAGTTTGTTATAAAAGGCATAAAGTTTTATTTGACGAGCAGCAGTGTTATATCATGAGAAAAGACTACAAGGTTCCTGAGAACATGATTCTTATGACGGCACCAAGATGTCAATGAAATGTTCCGTTCATATTGATTATAAACGTTCTATATTAATTGATTTCGTCGCGAGGTTTTGACCTCTATATGAGACGTTTTTCAAAGACTGCATTCATTTTTAAAACAACCATAACCTTTATTTTATCTATAAAGGTTTAAAAAGCATTATGTAGATTATCAAATAATGATAATCTAAAATATACCGTTTACACACGACCATTACATAATGGTTTACAATAAGAATATATTACATCAAAAATAAGTTTCTTGAATGTAGTTTTTACATAATATCATACAAGCATGGACTCCAAATCTTGTCCTTATTTTAGTATGCAACAGCGGAAGCTCTTAATAATCACCTGAGAATAAACATGCTTAAAACGTCAACCAAAATGTTGGTGAGTTATAGGTTTAACCTATATATTATCAAATCATAATAATAGACCACAAGATTTCATATTTCAATATACATCCCATACATAGAGATAAAAATCATTCATATGGTGAACACCTGGTAACCGACATTAACAAGATGCATATAAGAATATCCCCTATTATTTCGGGAAATCCTTCGGACATGATAAAAACGAATTCGAAGTACTAAAGCATCCGGTACTTTGGATGGGGTTCGTTAGGCCCAATAGATCTATCTTTAGGATTCGCGTCAATTAGTAGATCGGTTTACTAATTCTTAGGCAACCAAGCAAAAGGGGCATATTCGGCTTCGATCATTCACCCATATAATGTAGTTTCATTTACTTGTGTCTATTTCGTAAAATATTTATAAAACTGCATGTATTCTCATCCCAAAATATTAGATTTTAAAAGTGGGACTATAACTCACTTTCACAGATTTTTACTTCATTCGGAAGTAAGACTTGGCCACTGGTCGATTCACGAACCTATAACAAATATGTACATATATATATCAAAGTATGTTCAGAATATATTTACAACATTTTTAATACGTTTTACTGTTTTAAGTTTATTAAGTCAGATGTCCTTGTTAGTAACCTACAACTAGTTGTCCATAAATAGATGTACAGAAATAAATTGATATATATTATCTTGAATCAATCCACGACCCAGTGTATACACGTCTCAGGCTAGATCACAACTCAAACTATATATATTTTTGGAATCAACCTCAACCCTGTAGAGTTAACTCCAACATTACTGCATATAGAGTGTCTATGGTTGTTCCAAATAATATATATAGATGGGTCGATATGATATGTCAAAACATTTGCATACGTGTCTATGGTATCCCAAGATTACATAATATATTAGAATATATATATATATATAATACAATATAAGTTAGCTAGGATATGATTAATATAGATTTGTTACCAATTTTCACGTAGCTACAACAAGCAAAAATAACTAATCTTGTTTTATCCATAACTTCTTCGTTTTAAATCCGTTTTGAGTGAATTCAATTGCTATGGTTTCATATTGAACTTAAGTTTATGAATCTATACAGAAAAGGTATAAGTTTATAGTCGGAATTATAGGTTACAAGTTGTTTTTGTAAAGATAGTCATTTCAGTTGAAAGAACGACGTCTAGATGACCATTTTGGAAAACATACTTCCACTATGAGTTTAACCATGATTTTTGGATATAGTTTCATGTTCATAAGAAAAATCATTTTTCCAGAAGAACAACTTTTAAATCAAAATTTATCATAGTTTTTAATTAACTAACCCAAAATAGCCCGCGGTGTTACTACAACGGCGTATATCCGGTTTTACGGTGTTTTTCGGGTTTTCCGGTTTTAAATCAATAAGTTAGCATATCATATAGATATAGAACACGTGTTTAGTTGATTTTAAAAGTCAAGTTAGAAGGATTAACTTTTGTTTGCGAACAAGTTTAGAATTAACTAAACTATGTTCTAGTGATTTCAAGTTTAAACCTTCGAATAAGGTAGATTTATATATATGAATCGAATGATGTTATGAACATCATTACTACCTCAAGTTTTGTGGATAAACCTACTGGAAATGAGAAAATAGATCTAGCTTCAAAGGATCCTTGGATGACTTGAAAGTTCTTGAAGCAGAATCATGACACGAAAACAAGTTCAAGTAAGATTTCCACTCGAAATAAGATTGTTATAGTTATAGAAATTAAATCAAAGTTTGAATATGAGTATTACCTTGTATTAGAAAGATATCTTACTGTAAATAAGAAAGATTTCTTGAAGTTGGATGATCACTTTACAAGATTGGAAGTAAGCTAGCAAACTTGGAAGTATTCTTGATTTTATGAAACTAGAAATTATAGAATTTATGAAGAACACTTAGAACTTGAAGATAGAACTTGAGAGTGATCACTAAGATGAAGAAAATTGAAGAATGAAAGTGTTTGTAGGTGTTTTTGGTAATTGGTATATGGATTAGATATAAAGGATGTGTAATTTTGTTTTCATGTAAATAAGTCATGAATAATTACTCATAGTTTTGTAATTTTATGAGATATTTCATGCTAGTTGCCAAATGATGGTTCCCACATGTGTTAGGTGACTCACATGGACTACTAAGAGCTGATCATTGGAGTGTATATACCAATAGTACATACATCTAAAAGCTGTGTATTGTACGAGTACGAATACGGGTGCATACGAGTAGAATTGTTGATGAAACTGAACGAGGATGTAATTGTAAGCATTTTTGTTAAGTAGAAGTATTTTGATAAGTGTCTTTAAGTCTTTCAAAAGTGTAAGAATACATATTAAAACACTACATGTATATACATTTTAACTGAGTCGTTAATTCATCATTAGTCGTTACATGTAAATGTTGATTTGAAACCTTTAAGTTAACGATCTTGTTAAATGTTGTTAACCCAATGTTTATTATATCTAATGAGATGTTAAATTATTATATTATCATGATATTATGATATATTAATATATCTTAATATGATATATATACATTTAAATGTCGTTACAACGATAATCGTTACATATATGTCTCGTTTCGAAATCCTTAGGTCAGTAGTCTTGTTTTTACATTTGTAGTTCATTGTTAATATACATAATGACATGTTTACTTATCATTTATCATGATATAACATAGTGTAACAATATCTTAATATGATTCATATGTAATTAGTAAGACGTTGTTATAACGATAATCGTTATATATATCGTTTCGAGTTTCTTAATTCAATAAACACAATTTTATGTATATAACTCATTGTTAAAATACCTAATGAGATACTTACTTATCATAATATCATGTTAACTATATATATAATCATATATATGTCATCATATAGTTTTTACAAGTTTTAACGTTCGTGAATCACCGGTCAACTTGGGTGGTCAATTGTCTATATGAAACCTATTTCAATTAATCAAGTCTTAACAAGTTTGATTGCTTAACATGTTGAAAACACTTAATCATGTAAATATCAATTTCATTTAATATATATAAACATGGAAAAGTTCAGGTCACAACAGTCCAGACCTATATATTCTGGATATGTCAAAGGCTTATGTTAAAGCAGCAACATGGCAGCAGGCATTCATGTCTAAAGCTACTGAATAGGAGTCTATTCTATGGAATAAATGGATGGGTCATTTAAGATTTAGGAGGATGAACCATTTAGTTCACAACAATCTTATTGAAGGAGTTAATGTAAAAGGGTTCCATGTTCCTGATGGATATTTGCCATGTAAGAAAGGGAAGCAAGCCAAGAAGCCACATAAAGTTAATAAACATCATTCCATTGATACTCTTCTTGAGCTTCTCCATATAGATCTTTTTAGTCCAATCAACCAGAAGAGTATCACTGGACATTCATATTGTTTAGTGGTTAATGATGAATACTCGCATTTCACGTGGGTAGTGATGCTGAAAAGTAAAGCTAATACGTTTGATTAAATCAAGTTGCTGATCACGAGACTTGAAACATTGTACAAGTTGAGAGTAAGAAGGATCCGGACAGATAATGGGACCAAATTTAAGAATTAGAAGATGGAAGCGTTCAGTAATGAAAGAGGTATTCAACAATAGTTCAGTTCACCTTACACTCCACAGATGAATGGTGTAGCTGAGAGAAAGAATAGAACTCTAATTGAGACTGCTAGAACCATGTTGGCTGACTCCGAATTACCTGTTACATTTTAGAGTGAAGCAGTTTCGAATGCGTGATATATGATGAATAGGGTCCTTGTTGTGAAACGTCACGACAAGACATGTTACGAGCTGCTATTGAAAAGAAAACCAAATATCTGTGATGACCCGGAAATTTCTGACCAAATTTAAACTTAATCTTTATATGATTTCGATACGATAAGCAAAGTATGTAATGTTAAGTCTAGAAAATTTTGAAACGATGTTCATATATTCAATTGACCTTCGACTGCTCTCGACGATTCACGAACAATTAATTGTAAATAGATATGTGTGTATGTATATATATAAATAATAATTCGAAATAATATTTGAGGTATTATATATTGTTGTTATTAAAAATTAATAAAATAAAAAAATAGGATATTATAATAATTATTATTTAAAATATAACTATATATAAATAAAGTATATTAAAAATATATTTTGTGATTTCGAAGTTATTTAGTAAATGACGGCTAACTTAATCACACGTTTTATATTTAAATTATATTATAATTATTATTATATTATATCCTCAAAATCTGTTATTAAATTCAATCATACCATTGTGCTTAATTGATTGATTCTTGAAATTACTATACTTAATTTGAATTATTGTTAATGAAATTGATAATATAGTTAATTGATTGAAAGATTTAACAACTGTATCACCTATTCGATTAATAATTATATTATAATATTCATATCACTGTTTGAAAGTATCATTCATCTACACGTTCTTATAACAATTAGTATATACTATCATTATATTAAGTTACTCTATTACATATCATAGAAATAGAATGTAGGTTGATATATATAGAAGATATAGTCACTGGATGTTAAACCTACTTTTTCAATTTGGACACATTCGTTTATATTTTCTTGATGATTGTTATTTCAATTACACCACACCCGATTAATGTTAGGCATTACCATCTTTTTACTTATTAGCATATCACAATCAATATTATGTAGATATAGATATATGCATTGTATGATTGATACAATTATTAATCATCAATTCAAACATCCACTTGTCTAAATGTATTTCATCCGTGAACTAATTGAAACACAATTTGAATTACTGTTCTCCACTTTTTGAGTTGTTTGAGTCTGTAAACTTGAGATATTGATTGGGATATTGTTGCCTGTTGCCTTTTTCTTTCTGTATCAATCAAATTGTATGAGTTATTATTATATGATATATTAAGTTATATATATATATATATATATATCTTTTACACTTACACCTACACATACATATATGGATACAATTACATACTTACTACATATCCTCAAGTTACCTCTGCAACCCGATGCCATCTAACGTCCATTACCTTGATGGTCATCGGAAACCACCTCACAAAACTTTCGATAACTATCAACCATAACCGCCACCAAAACCGTTCAAACCACCTTGCTTTCTTGAGCTACATTCACACCAAAACCACCTTCATCTTTATGTTCTATTTTATTGAAGGGAACCACTGCATCACCCAAAAACACATCATCTCCTTAATTCTATCTATTTTATGTTTGTGTTTCAATCAAAGACACCAAGGTCTCCACCACTAATCACCGCCTTTCTTCTTCTTTTGCAAACTCACCATCACACACATATAAGAGTTAGTCGTTACTATAATTGTTCCTGGATCGATTCACGCACCAACAGTATCATCACAAACCTCTTGATATTATTAGTTGTTAAGTGCTATGTTGTCATGATTGTTGCTTCCTGTTGAACCACATCGATAACCATACGACTCAAATTAAAAATAAACCTAGGAACCACCTTATTGCTTACTGCTACGACCTACTTGGGACTGCCATTTAATAACCATAAACCACTTGCCAGCTTCATCAAACCCGTCACCTTCAATTCACTCACCCTTCATATTTATCAACCAATCAAACACCACCTCCTTCCTATACGAACACCTATCTTATTGTTCCTGTTGTAAGCTATTCGAACATTTCCCAAAAGAGAACCAAAATCCACCTGCAAAATAAACTGTTCCTTTTTTTTTATCCTTTTTGTTCATGATCTTTTGAAAACCCACTTGATTTAAAAATATTGTATGATGATAAAGAATCGATGATTTATGTAAGAAGTGCTGTTTCTTTTAAAAACCGAAGACCCCACTTATACCTAATCCATTCACCCAAAATAGTTTATGCAAAGGGACGTAATTAGTTGAATGATTAGTAGGCACAAGTTGGCAATGAAGACCCCACCCTTTATATATATATATATATATATATATTTTTTTTTTCTTTCTTTCGTCGACCTACCTGTGGTGCAAGGATTAGATCGATGGGACCAGGAATATATTTAATAGTTGGGCCGTCGCTAGATTTGAGCTTTTGTGTTGGTAGATTATTATCAAGACTTGATAATGGTAGTGTGGATAGAACTCAAATGATGAGATAATGATGATTGATGATGATGCGATAATAATATAAATCGGGTGCTGTTGTTGTTATATGGTTCCTACTACCACGTTTATCAATATTAAGATGATGATGTAAAATAGTAATAAGAAAACCGATGATGACTGAAATTAGTATAAGATGATTGATGATGTTGGTGAGGATAAAATAAGCATGATGATGAATGATAATGATTTTGAACTCTGATGATGATATTAAACGATGAAGATGAAACGAAGGGAACTGCTCGTCTGCTACACCGAATGGTTTCATTGTTAATTGAGTTTTGATAATTGGGTCGCTAGGGTTTTAAATGAACTTGCAAATTGCCTTGGGCTGTATTAGACTACCATGTCCTTTTTATAATTGGGCCGAAATCCAATTGTATATGATGAATAAACAACTATGTGGTTTACATGAAATTTAATCGTGAATTACCACAAGAAGTAATGGTAGAGGAATGGTAACTGTTATTGTTGGTTAAGCGTGAGGTCGCGGGTTCGAGCCCGGGCCGGGGCGTTTATCTTTTAAAGCTTGTTATTTAAGGTAGTTCATATTATTATTAATATTATTTTTATTGTTATTGTTGTTATTATTATTATTATTATTATTATTATTATTATTATTATTATTATTATTATTATTATTATTATTATTATTATTATTATATTATTATTATTATCATTTTTATTATTACTATAATCATTACTATTATTACTATTATTATTATTAGTATTATTTTTATAACAAATTTTTTTTGATTTTTTGATATATATATATATATATATATATATATATATATATATATATATATATATATATATATATATATATATATATATATATATAACTATATGTATGAATATTGATTATTGTACAAAATAACTTTATATAAAATAAAACTAAAGAGATAAAGTATAAATAAAAGTATATATTTATATATATATACATATTATATAGGAGGAATTATGTGATTTTATGTGTTAATATGTATACTTGATTTAGGTTCGTGAATCCAAGGCCAACCCTGCATTGTTCAGTATCGTCATATGAATATTTTTACTACAAAATATTAGATTGTGAGTTTCATTTGCTCCCTTTTTAAATGCTTTTGCAATATATATTTTTGGGACTGAGAATACATGCGCTGCTTTTCTAACTGTTTTACGAAATAGACACAAGTAATTGAAACTACATTATATGGTTGAATGATCGAAGCCGAATATGCCCCTTTTGCTTTGTAACCTAAGAATTAGTAAACCGATCTGCTAATTGACGTGAATCCTAAAGATAGATCTATTGGGCCTAACGAACTCCACCCAAAGTACCAGATGCTTTAGTACTTCGATGTTATTTTTATCATGTCCGAAGGATTTCCCAGAATGATAGGGGATATTCTTATATGCACCTTGTTAATGTCGGTTACCAGGTGTTCAGCATATGAATGATTTTTGTCTCTATGCATGGGACGTATATTTATGAGAAAAGAAAAATGAAATTCTTGTGGTCTATTAAAATGATGAAAATGATTGATTATGATAAACTAATGAACTCACCAACCTTTTAGTTGACACTTGAAAGCATGTTTATTCTCAGGTATTAAAGAAATCTTCCTCTGGGCATTTGCTCATTTTAAAGATATTACTTGGAGTCATTCATGGCATATTTCAAAAGACGTTGCATTTGAGTCGTTGAGTTCATCAAGATTATTATTAAGTCAATTATAGTTGAATGTATTATGAAATGGTATGCATGCCGGTAACTTTCGATGAAAAGAAAGTTTGTCTTTTAGAAACGAATGCAATGTTTGTAAAATGTATCATATAGAGGTCAAATACCTCACGATGTAATCATATGTTATTGTATTCATTCATATGGATTAGGACGGGTCGTCTCATGTGGTATCAGAGCGGTGGTCTTAGCGAACCAGGTCTTGCATTAGTGTGTCTAACTGATAGTTGTTTAGATGCATTAGTGGGTCTGGACTTCGACCGTGTCTGCATGTCAAAAGTTTTGCTTATCATTTCGTGTCAAAAATCATCTACTTATCATCCTTAGGAAATTACCTGCTTATCATTCCTAGTCTAGACACATCTTACTACATTGATTGCATGAATAGTGTATAGACAAATCCATATCTTAGCGTATCTGTTACTGTAGACTTTATCTGACACGTTTCCTTAATTTCCTCCGTAATCTACGGGATCTTCTGTACTATATTAGATATTCTATATAATTAGAATATTATCCGATAACCGAAAATCATTTCATATCAAAAATCCTCTAACTGATCATAAGTGATGGATCCTACACCTAGCTTGGATTCCATTTGTTCCGGAAGCAATTTCGAGATGCGTATTGATGTAGACTCCGAAGTCAATGAACCCCAAGTGTCTCCACCATTTAGCTATTTTTCATTCTGGAGGAGATGGGGGTGGGTCCGAGACTTACTCACTCGATGGAGAAATGAAGAAGGCGAGCCCTACCGTGAACCAAACTTACCTTCTAACATCGGAGAAAATGATGTACTCACTAGTGAACCTATGCGTAACACTGTATTCACCCTTCTTGCTAAAGTTTTCCACCTTGAAGGTTGCATTACTGCAATCTCAGAAAATATTCAACCTCTACTTTCGAATACCAATCGAAGGGGAATATTAAAAGAAGTTAGGGAACTTCGAATTGATAATCAAGATCTATCGAATCAGATGAGTTGATGGATAGAAATGATAGAGGGTAGGATAGAAACCCTGACAAGAATGGTGCGTGATTTACAAGCTATACTTACTACACTTACATCATCACTAACCTCAGCACCAACAACACTTGTAGCACCGACAGCAACAGTACCACCATCAGCAGCACCAGCAGCATAACCAATACTAACAACAACAACATCATCACACGTCTCAACCTCGCAATCTATACCTCAAGCATAATCATCGTTTTACGAATCGTTCTACATAAACTATCTTCGTCCTTCATGGCGATTATGTAATCTCTAATGTTTTAGAGATTATGTACTCTAGTTCTAGCCGTAAATCTGATGAGTTTAATATCACATTGACTCATTAAATTCATGATTACATCTGAAGAAAATATATATGTATATATGTTTTCATAAAGATTGTTATTAAAAATTTTATTGTACAAACTGTTAATAGTGAAAATATTTTAACGGGTAGGTAATACCCGAGGAATATTTAGATTTCGCATTAATAAGTTACACTGTACATTCTTCGAATCTGATTCAACAGTCATTTACTATCCTAATTACATCCACAGATTTACAAATCTGTTCACAACAAGTTACCATTTTCATTCAATTTCATATTTGGATTTTGATCTATCAGAATCCAACAAGTGGCATAATGAAGAAAACATTTAACAAAATAAAATTTGTTAGAAACAAACAAATTAACTATGAGAAATTTTGTTAAGAATCCACGCTAACCGTTCCTAGCTAACTGATTACATTTTATTTATCACAATTTAATTATCGCAATTTATATTCTCGCAATTTTATTTATCATCATTTAATTTCTTTTATTTATTTTACGCACTTTAAATATCGAGGCACGTATACAAGGTTTTGACATATCATATCGACGCATCTATATATATTATTTGGAATAACCATAGACACTCTATATGCAGTAATGCTGGAGTTAGCTATACAGGGTTGAGGTTGATTCTACAATAATATATATACTGTGAGTTGTGATCGAGTCTGAGACATGTACACGGGTCACGATACGTATTAATTAATTCGAATATTATATATTAAACTATATATGAATTATTGGACTGTTAACTGTGGACTATCACCTGTGGACTGCCAACATTGGACAATTAAAATGAATTAAAATATTGATTATAACATATGAAACTAAACAATTCTTCAAGTTTGACACTTGATTTCATCTTAAACCTCATTTGAATCTTGACGATTACAATCTGCGTTCAAACCTTTCATGATTCTTGAAAACACCTCAATCGAGAGGATGAACCAACCGCACTTCATCTACGGAAGAAAAGATTGATGCATATAGTTATGCACCTGAAAACACTCGGAACCTGAGTAAACGTTTAACACGTATCTGTGCTAGCTCCTTTGGCATTGTTATTATCAAAAATAACTTTGCAAACCCTTTCCAAAGTAGCCAATTGTGATGACCCGGGAATTTCCGACCAAATTTAAACTTTAATCTTTATATGTTTCTGACACGATAAGCAAAAATCTGTAATGTTGAGTCCCGAAAGTTTTAAAATTCTATATTCATGTTATCAATTACCCTTCGACTATGCTCAACGATTTACAAACAATTGTTGGTAACTAAATATGTATATATAAAAATGTAAGTATATATAATAAATTGAAAATTTTAAAATTCAATTCAAACATTAAATTAAAGATGTAAAATAAGACATAAAATAATTAAGTTGTACTTAAAATGGATTTATATTTAAATATATGATTTCTATAAATAATTAATATTATATGTATATTGTAATATATATGAAATTTATAAATATTAAAAATTCACTAAAATTTAATATATTATATATGATTCTTAGATATTAACATAATTAATAAAATATAATACAAGTTAAAATATAGTTGTTATAGTAATATTATTACTTTTACTATCATGATAAATATTAATATTAATATTAATATCAGTATTATTAATAATATTATATATGCATGAAATTTGATACATTTGATTTGTTATATTATTATTAACATTAATATCATCATTGTTAATGTCATTATTATTATAATTAATAGTAAAAATTATAATGATTTTAATTAATATTAATATTATTATTAGATATTATTAATTGCATTAATAACTATTATTATAAATTGTTATTATTATTAATATTAATGTTATTATTAGAAAATAATACCTTTTATTATTATTAACATTAATAATATAATTATTATCATTTTTATTATTATTAGTATCATTATTATTTATTATATTATTATTATTACTATTATATTTACTAAATAATAAGATTTAGAATCAAACTTATAGCTAATCTGATTGCAACTTGTTACACATCCTTGTCACATTTTATTCCATTAATATCTGATGCAAATTGTTAAACAGAATCAAACAAAAATCGAGTACAATCTGTTTCATGTCGTTGTCAATTTTTTTTTGTTTATTTCACTGATTGATTAAATTGTCGATTTCACTTGCTATAACACAACCAATTAAACCATGATAATAGAGGAGAGCCATTCAGTACTTTCATGATCATAATCAATTAAAACCATTACAGCTATTATCTAAATAATTTTATCAAAGAAAAGTTCTAAAAACCGTCGGTCCCCTTATTCTAACTTCATTTTATAAAAAGCTCGAATGCGAATCCCATTTCAAAAAGTAATAATGCAGTCCTGTTGGGATTTATTTACTCTATCTTTCTACAAAATTGGAGGTTCCAATTCCTTTTATTGAATCTAAATTTTCAAGTCAAAGTTCGGGTTTTTAAAAGTCAAAGCTCGTGTTCATCATAAAATTCGAATTATATTTGATGTTTCTGGTCAAATTGAGGATGGAGATAGTTTCTAGGAATCGTTTACAACTTCTTTCATATTATAAATTTTATCTAAAAAGATCTAGATTTTGAAATTTGGATTTGAGTTTCTATTTTTTTTTTTTTTGCGAACCAGTTCCAGTTATTCAATATGTATATATATATATATATATATATATTTTTTTTTTCATTCTGCTAATGTAAATTCGCAAGTAAAGGTTAACATTATTTAAGTTTTAAAAATAAATCAAATTTTTAGTTGATGTTGGGAATGGATTGATGGTCGACGGGGGGATCAGGAGGGAGAAGAAGAACAGGTTATTCATACGGGTTATATTTATTTAAAATCGATTTAATTCATAAAAACTAAATTGGTGGAATGGTTAATGGTGTTTCGGGTTTAGCTAGAGGTCACGGGTTCGAGCCCGGGCGTGGTCTGTTATCTTTTTGAAGCACATTTTTTTTAGGTAGCCTTTTTATTTATTTATTATTATGATTATTATTATTATTATTATTATTATTATTATTATTATTATTATTATTATTGTTATTGTTATTGATAATATTAGTTGTATTGTCAAAAAAATTATTAATTACTAATATTATTACTAATTATTACATAAGTATTATTATTATTATATGTTATGATCATTGCTATTATTATTAGTATTATCATTATTTTGAACCTAATACAAATTACCAATATAAATATTATTATTATTATCGTTTTATAAATTGATAGTATTATTATGGTTATTATCAACAAAAGTAATTGTAATAAGAATCATTACTGACGTTATCGTTATTTTCATTAATATTAGTATTAGTATCATTTTCGTAACTAATAGTATATTTATTATTATTACTAAACAAAAGTGTCATTATTATCAAAATCATTATTCTCATTACCAATACTATTAAATTGTTCACTTTATTAAAAACTACTATTATTATTATCATTATTATGAAACTTGTTATAAAAATTATCATCAATATTATCATTTATAGAATTAATAATACTATTATCATTGTTATGAGATTCATTATAAAAACTATCATTAATAATATCATATATATATATATATATATATATATATATATATATATATATATATATATATATATATATATATATATATATATATAATTATTAACACTATCACTATTATTATTATCCTTAAATCAGAAATATTATAATTATTATTTTTGCAAACAAAAGATATATATATATATAAGTATATTACAATTTCATAATAATATGTTTTATTATATATCAAAGAAGCATTATAATACATTATAAGTATTAATAAAAATTGTAGATAAATATTAATCATAATACATAACTAAATATATATATAAATGTGTTCAATTACAACTATGAATTTTAATAAATATATGAATAATATAGGTTCGTGAATCCGAGGTCAACCCTGCATTTGTTCAAGATCGTTATATGTATTTTTACTACAAAATACATTAGGTGAGTTTCATTTGCCCTTTTACTCTTTACTTTTTGGGCTGAGAATACATGCAAATGCTTTATTAACTGTTTTAAAATATTTATATGCGTGAGTTTCATTTGCCTTTTTAACCTTTATATTTTTGGGCTGAGAATACATGCGCAATTTTTATAAATGTTTTACGAAACAGACACAAGTAATCGAAGCTACATTATATGGTTGAATTATCGAAATCGAATATGCCCTTTTATTAAGTCTGGTAATCTAAGAATTAGGGAACAGACACCCTAATTGACGCGAACTCTAAAGGTTGATCTATCGGGCCCAACAAGCCCCATCCAAAGTACCGGATGCTTTAGTACTTCGAAATTTATATCATGTCCGAAGGAGGATCCCGGAATGATGGGGATATTCTTATATGCATATTGTGAATGTCGATTACCAGGTGTTCAATCCATATGAATGATATTTTGTCTCTATGCATGGGAAATATATTTATGAGAACTGAATATGAAAATCTTGTGGTCTATTAAAATGATGATAATGGTTATTTATGTTAAACTAATGAACTCACCAATCTTTTGGTTGACACTTTAAAGCATGTTTATTCTCAGGTACGAAAGAAATCTTTCGCTGTGCATTTGCTCATTTTAGGGATATTACTTGGAGTCATTCATGACATATTTCAAAAAACGTTGCATTCGAGTCGTGGAGTTCATCAAGATTAATATTAAGTCAATTATAGTTAGATATATTATGAAATGGTATGTATGCCATCAACTTTCGATGTAATGAAATATTGTCTTTTCAAAAACGAATGCAATGTTTGTAAAATGTATCATATAGAGGTCAAGTACCTCGCGATGAAATCAACTATTGTAAATCATTTATAATTGATACAGACTTCGTCCGGATGGATTAGGACGGGTCTCTACAGTTGGTATCAGAGCAGAGGTCTTAGTGAACCAGGTCTGCATTAGTGTGTCTAACTGATAAGTCGTTAGGAGGCATTAGTGAGTCTGGACTTCGACTGTGTCTGCATGTCATAAGTTTTGCTTATCATTTCTAGTCGGAAATCATTTGCTTATCATCCTTAGTGAATTACCTGCTCATTATTCTTAGTCTAGACACATCTTATTGCATTGACTGCATGAAAAGTGTATAGACAAAATTCATATCTTAGCGTATCTTCTAATTCATATCTTAGCGTATCTGTTATTGTTATCTTTGCCTGACAGCTTCCGTAGATTCTTCCGTAACTTATGAGATTTTAGTATTATATATATATATATATATATATATATATATATATATATATGTGTGTGTGTGTGTATATATATATATATATATATATATATATATATATATATATATATATATATAAATTATGTATTGCAGGATACTAATCTACATCCTATAATCTATTTCTTATCGAAAATCCTTCATCTGATCATACGAGATGAATCCCTCAACTAGATCGAGTCCCTCGGATTCCGACAACTATTCCGATAGTTATCCCGATAGTTATTCAGAATGGATACTCATCTAAGCTCCGGAAGCAACGACACCAGAATGAATTAACCAATCATCCATCCCCAATTCATTTGATAGATTCATTATTGACTTAATCAATGGAGACGCGCAGAAGGCGATCCCTTCCACCAACCGAATTCACCTCTTGACAATGAACCTGAAGCGTTTACCGGCGAACCTGTTCGAGACACCATTTTCTCTCTCATTTCCAGAGTATCTTGTCACAATCATATACTATCTCAGATTCTAAACCTCATTCATTCGCTCGTCCGAACCGACAATTATCCCGATATAATAGAAGAAGTCAACGAGCTTCGCGCCTGAGTTGTAGCCTTGGAAAATATAGTGCAAAATGTATCAGCACCAACAACACTTGTAGCACCGACAATAACAGTACCACCATCAGTAGCACCAGCAGCATAAACCAGTACCAATAACAACAACATCATTACACGTCTCAACCTCGTAATCTATACCTCAAGCATAATCATCGTTCTACGAATCGTTCTACATAAACTATCTTCGTCTTTCATGACAATTATGTAATCTCTAATGTTTTAGAGATTATGTACTCTAGTTCTAGCCGTAAATCTGATGAGTTTAATATCACATTGACTCATTAAATCCATGATTACGTCCGAAGAAAATATATGTATATATGTTTTCATAAAGATTGTAATTAAAAGTTTTATTGTACAAACTGTTAATGGTGAAAATATTTTAACGGGTATGTAATACCCGAGGAATATTTAGATTCCACATTAATAAGTTACACTGTACACTCTTCGAATCTGATTCAACAGTCATTTACTATCCTACTTACATCTACCGATATAAGAATCCGTTCACCACAGAATAACCATTTTCATTCAAATTCAATTTCATATTTGGATTTTGACTTACCAGAATCCAACAAGTGGCATAATAAAGAAATAATGGACACAATAAAAATTGATTAGAAACAGACTAATTAACACTATGAAATTTTGTTAAGAAACCACGCTAATAAGATCCTAGCTAACTGTTCCTAGCTAATTGTTCCCAGCTAACTGATTACACTTTATTTATCGCAATTTAATTATCGCAATTTACATTCTCGCAATTTTATTTATCGTCATTTAATTTTTGTTATTTACTTTACGCATTTCATTTATCGTTATTTAATTTCTATATTTATTTTACACACTTTAAATATCGGGACACGTATACAAGGTTTTGACATATCATATCGACGCATCTATATATATTATTTGGAATAACCATAGACACTCCATATGAAGTAATGATCGAGTTCTCTATATAGGGTTGAGGTTTATTCTACAATAATATATATAGTTTGAGTTGTGATCGGGTCTGAGACATGTACACGGGTCACGATACGTATTAATTAATTCGAATATTATAAATTAAACTATATATGAATTATTGAATTGCTAACTGTGGACTATCGACTGTGGACTAATACCATTGGATAATTAAAATGAATTAAAATATTGATTATAACATACGAAACTAAATAATTCTTCAAGGTTGCCACTTGATTTCATCTTAAACCTCATTGTATCTTGACGATTACAATCTGCGTTCAAACCTTTCATGATTCTTGAAAACACCCCAATCTAGAGGATGAACCAACCGCACTTTATCTACGGAAGAAAAGATTGAAGCATATAGTTATGCACCTGAACACTCTCGGAACCTGAGTAAATGTTTAACACGTATCTGTGTTAATTCCTTTAGTGTTATTATTACCCAAAATAACTTGGTGATTTCCTTGCAAAGTAGCAAATTTTGTCACAGCTCCAGCAAGTCAACTTCGACTTTTTGTTTGAAATAACCTTATTAACACCTTGATATATACGTGTACTCTTTTATTGTTACCAGAAAACCTTTTATATTCCACCATAGTACCATCAGCGATTAATCATCTAAAAACACAAATCTCCTGAAACCACCTCGAATTGATAACTGAGGATTCAGATATTGTATCATTAAATGTAGAGGAAATAGAAAAAAATTGTAGGTGGTCTAAACGGCCAAAAGTTAGATGATAAAGAATAGAATGTTGGTAAAGCTCAGAAAAGTTGGAACTGAGAAACGGATTGAGCAAACCATGAAGGAAGCTGTGAACAAATCACAAGGACTAATCTTGTACATTAAGAATCCTGATAATTCTGTTTCTGATGAAATCCTTAGCGAATACATTGCTTCTGACTCCAAACTCTTGCGGACAAATTTTCTTCACCATCCTTCAATATTAGAAATTCCAAGATATCATCGTATCTTTCATTATAAATATCCTCCATATTTCTAAAGATATTTTCATAACTATTCTTATCTAAAATCATTAATCTCTTCGTGCTATCAGTGTTACATCATATAGAAACTGTTAGTTTCTATATTCTGTAAACTTTCGAGCTTAAAATATGAATGTTATTGAAGTAGTGTTGGAAATTAATGCATGAGTTAGTATAATATAATGACACTTGATCAACGTGATTATATTACAGTAAGTCATGCTGAGTTTCTAAATGGAATGTGATGATTCACAGATCATAACGTCATCATGTGCTATGTTACATGACTCTTACCTTCTGTCTAATCTATAAACATATCAAGAACATATTTTTCTTGATAGTCCTATCTTTCCTTGAATTCTGGTAATTTGACAAGTCAAATTGTGCTATTACCGTTTGTTTCTTAGGACATTAACGATATTCATTCTGAAACTTATATCTGCGAATTCTGGACCATTACAAGAGATGCCCAACCGCGAGAAGAAGAAACGAAGGGACAAAGCTCCGAAACAGAAATTGGAGTATAAATCGCAGCAAATAGGGGGAGTATTAACTGGGAATGACAATGATTATAGAAAAATAGAAGCAAGGACTTCGTAGTATAAGAGAAAATATAAAGCCCAATGACAACACTGAAATTACAAACTGTGTATGTCAGTGCGTATAGCAATATAAAGACACGGGAGGATTATAAATACAATAATCCCTAGAGCATAATAGAAATAAATAGATTCTTCCGGTGGGAGTTGGAAAAGAAGAATGATCATTGCGATAGTCAGAATAAGAACAAGAATTAGAACCGAATTAAGCATTATTATAATCTTTTGGATATATGAACTGAGAAAGAAGGTATAGAAGTGGTGGAAACTAATGGAACAGAAAAGGTAAATTTATATTGGAAATATCAGACAGAGTAATCGAGGCAGATCACCGTATTTAATTATAGAGATCTTAATTCCCTTATTCGCCGAAGAATCAAATCTTTTAGATTTCGAAAATTTTCTTAAAATCCCTTGAATTCTGGAATTTAAGCAAGACAACGTCAAAAACTAAGACGCACCTTATCTTCTAAAATCAACCGTGACAACGTCAAAAGTTAAGATGAATCTTTACTTTCCTATTTCACTCTTTGGTGATAGCTTCATTCGTACTCTTCGAATAATCGAATTATTTTATCCATACTACTCAATGATGATAAAACTCAAGTTATCAACTTATATTCGTCATGAAAACATTTTTATTGTTAGCCATGACCACCTCACTTAAATTTCGGGACAAAATTTCTTTAACGGGTAGGTACTGTGATGACCAGGGAATTTCCGACCAAATTTAAACTTTAATCTTTATATGTTTCCGACACGATAAGCAAAAATATGTAATGTTGAGTCTCGAAAGTTTTAAAATTCTATATTCATGTTATCAATTACCCTTCGACTATGCTCAACGATTCACAAACAATTGTTGGTAACTAAATATGTATATATATAAATGTAAGTATATATAATAAATTGAAAATTTTAAAATTCAATTCAAACATTAAATTAAAGATGTAAAATAAGACTTAAAATAATTAAGTTGTACTTAAAATGGATTTATATTTAAATATATGATTTCTATAAATAATTAATATTATATGTATATTGTAATATATATGAAATTTATAAATATTAAAAATTCACTAAAATTTAATATATTATATATGATTCTTAGATATTAACATAATTAATAAAATATAATACAAGTTAAAATATAGTTGTTATAGTAATATTATTACTTTTACTATCATGATAAATATTAATATTAATATTAATATCAGTATTATTAATAATATTATATATGCATGAAATTTGATACATTTGATTTGTTATATTATTATTAACATTAATATCATCATTTTTAATGTCATTATTATTATAATTAATAGTAAAAATTATAATGATTTTAATTAATATTAATATTATTATTAGATATTATTAATTGCATTAAAAACTATTATTATAAATTGTTATTATTATTAATATTAATGTTATTATTAGAAAATAATACCTTTTATTATTATTAACATTAATAATATAATTATTATCATTTTTATTATTATTAGTATTGATGTTTGCGAAACGTAACCTTTATTTATGAACGGATTTGAGTTGTTTTGTTACACGAATTGATTTATTGTATATGTGGTATTTTATTGAATTCAGGTTGATTTCACACATATATAGGCAACTAGTCCTATCCGTGTAGTTTAGTTTATAGGTAAATCCGATTCGTTCCACAGGGAGATGGAGTATTTAATGGTTTTTAATAGTCTTTGATGTCAAACTTAATTAAAGGGGGTTTTGGATTAGGAATTTATAATATAACAGTAACAGAAAAATAACTTAAACTAATTTACTTCATAAATAGAATTACAAGATTACAAGAATTAACTTAAAAAGGAACTAAATGAAATTAAACTAATTATGATGCGAATATTTTATTACTAAAGGGTAATTAGTAAAATAGTAATTTTTAATAAAACTATGTGTTTAGAATTTTGTTTTGAGTAATTATAATATAAATTAATTTAAATTAACTAAATGATATGTTTTAATTATATTAATATAAATTGTTAAGAATAGTAATTTAACTAATTATAAACTAATTACGAACTATAAACTTTTAATTAACACTAATTAGTAGGATTAAAACAATTATTAAGGATTTTATAATAACTAATACAAATTATATATTAATTACTTAATTATAATAATAAAATAACTAAAACCCTAATTTTACCCTAACTGGTACTGTAGCCGGGTTTTAGACCTACGCGTTTCGCGTATTTATACGCGTATCGCGTATATATTTAAACTTACGCGTATTGTGTAATTAAAATCGTACAGTAATATGTTTACACTTACGCGTTTCGTGTAGATAGTACACGATTCGCGTATGTTATATACGATGTGACAAAACAGTCTGATACAGATTCGAGTGTTTTTATGTATTTTTTTATATTTTATAATAATAATTCGTAAATAATAATAATAATAATTTTACAATAAATATAAATGATATAAATGGGAGTATTTACTTAAATGTGTCACCTCTAGGTCCATGGATTGTTTTGAGTATAAGCCCTATTAAAATCTTTTAGTAATAAACTTTACATTTTTCTTTCGAATAAATATAAGGTTACGACTAACTAAATCAAATCTAATTTTCATCGGATTTTATTTAGAAAGCTACTATTCCCCAAGTATTTAAATTGAGACCTAGCCTAGTTTTGACTTTCGCCGATACCCAAATCGTAACGGTTTCCCTTTTTACAATTTCACTGTCATATAATTATTGATATTACCCAAACCACCGAAGTTTATTTCTAAATTGGTGTTAATAATTTATCCATAAATTCGTCTAGATCATTTTAATGTTGAAGCTTAATTTATGTAAATAAAAACAACTTTCGTTATTTAAATTTAATAAATTAAGTGGCAAGGGTTAAATACCTAATTACACAATAATGGTTCTTTTAACTAGGCTCAATATTAAAAATACTAAAGTTACATTTTAACTTTTACAAATGATAACAATCCATTTTACTAGGGGCTCTACATTTAAGTAAATACTGTGAAAATTTAGCTACTCATGTTACTAGGATGAACATAAAAATATAAATATGCAAACATAATAACAACGATAATTTTAACAAGATATACTTACTAAAAATTCTTCACTTTCATTAACTTCAAACGGTAGAAAATTACAAATAACAACACCCTTCACGCGAACAATACACCCTTAATATTTAAAACTACCTAAATATTGAACCTTGAAACTAATTATACAGAGTACTTGAAAGCAAAATAACAGTAACTAAATTAATTTGTATGTGTATAGTAATGTTGTATGATATGTCTCCTCTTGCTTTCAACATGTACTCCGTATTTATCATTGAGAAATAGTAGTAGGTAGAGTTTAATTGAATCCTTGCTGTATCTCAATTGATCAAAAGAATTGTTTTAAAACACAAAAAGCAGCCGCCCCTTATCTGATTCATGATTATCTTCGGCCTAATATTACGCGTTTCGTGTAGAGGTCACACGATTCGCGTAAGGCTAAATTACTACGCGTTTCGTGTAGATCTACACGATTCGCGTAAGAGATAATGGCAGGTTTCTTTATTTCTCTTTTTTCGTTTGTTCTATGTTGACCTCGTATCGACGTGTAACATTTTGGATGATTTGTTGTAACCTTTTTCTTTAGTTTTCTTCGTTCTTGAATTCGGATGAACGTTTTCTCGATATATTTGATTTAAACTCATCGTTTATCGTCTTTTCTTCCAACTTCACTTCTATGTTTACTTTAATCGTTTTTCTCGTGAAATGCGCATTGAATGTCTTTGTAGATGGTAAAAACCTATGAAATATAAGTGATATTGCGTCGAATAATATGTATGTTTAGAGCAATATCAAAATACCCCACACTTGAACATTTCTTGTCCTCAAGCAATTACATCTTTGAACAGAATCGGAACATTACATATTTTTCCTTATTGAACATTAAGATCACACAACACACACTACACGAAATGAAACACACGCTATATGGAATAGTTTGGAAACACAATTTTTATTGAATCACACGCACACCACACGAAATGAAATTCTGACAACAGAAACGAACATGAAACTCGTGATTAGGGTTTAAAAATTTGGATCCTTAGGGAAAATTGGACCTTGTGAAAACGTTTTATGATTTTATAAAATGTCATGCTAGTTTTTACACTAGACACGTTTTCCGGTTTTAACCTCAAATTCCGGTTGAGGGTAACTGAAAACTGAAGTCTCAGTCGGCGATTAGCAAGCTATTCTTCCCCATGATTGTAGTATCATGGAACTTGAAGCCGAATGTCCAAAAAATGGTTTTACACAAATATAATTCATAAAATAGCATAAGTTTTAGAACAAAATTATATCGTGTCCAAATATCATCGGTGAACCATGAGTTTGCACACCTCAATTTGTTATGGCATATGTATGTTGACCGCGGTCAAACATAGATGCGGTTGATCTTTACGGAGATCATCCATCTGGGGATTAGATTCATTAGTCTTAAAAGCTAATTTGCATTGTGCCCCCCCATTGTACGAAACATATCCTTCTCATGGTTAGGATAAGTCTGACCACCAAAAACCCTGTTTGATGCTGAGGTTAGGTGGATTTCCAGCCGATGATAGGGATGCCTTTTCAAGATTTTTCGTCAACCTACAGCTGTTCTGGACTACATCTTCTAACATAAGTTAGCAAGTGTGTCAATTTGGAAGACTTTACTTCCTTAAGGGATGGACTTGATTCATCCACTATTACTCGTAATAATGGAATATTCAGGTTTATACGTTCCAAAGCAATGATATCTGCAATAACTTCATAGAAACATGTGATATATGGTTCTCAACATAAGGTTTTATAAATTCTTGTTATAATTGGTTTTCTTTTATAGGTTTTAAACAAATAAACTTATGCGTTTTTAATGTATTGAGACGATAATTTCGGTTTTTGACACCTATCTCGTAGTTACCTTAAAAATGTATTTGATACCGAAGTTTAAAAATTTTATAAACTTTGATAAAAATTACCAAATTATAAGTTTTCGAGAATTTATATATTCCCACCCCACACTTAAGATTATGTAATGCCCTCATTACATAAAATCAGATAATAATGTATAAATTTGAGAGGACAAAAAGTGTGAAGTATTTGGAACTTCCTTTGTTAACAGATTTGGATTTTCAAATTGTTTTACCTATGATTATATCCAACGTTTGTATCACAATGTAATTCGATGTTTCGTTTCGTCTAATTGCATTTTCTTCTGTACCTGTCAAAACCATGTTAAAAACATACAAAACATGGGATTGTACTTCAATCGTACAAAACAATTTTTACCCCACACTACTTTCTTGCTAATATATAATAAAACATAAGAAACATAAAAAGTATCAATACACACCATACAATTATGTTATTACAAACCATAAAAATAAAAATGTTTTAAAGAATAGAACTAGTTAAATGGATTCCAAAACGGGCCTCCCTGTTCGCCCTCTTCCTGTTGCTGTCGCTGCCGTTGTTCGTTTAGGCGTTGTTCCTCGTAGAAACGCCTATATGCATCCTGACTAGCGGCTATGGCGGCGTTGTGGTCATATGGTTGAGGTAGAGGGTCATTGGGTGTCTGCCATTGGGGGTATGATGGAAAGGCTGAGGGTGCGTAAGCTTGCGGGTTAGACGCGTATAGATATGCCTGTTGGTGCGCCCACTCTAATTGATTTCCCATTCCCCTCTGATCATATCGGATGTTGGACAGCATATTATATTGATCTAGCTGGGTATGCCTAATGTCCCCTAATTGCCGAGATAAAGCAGTGTACTGATCTTCTGATCTCGCTCCCCAGTTTTGATATGAATTACGTACATCTAAACTCAATGCGTTAAACGAGTTTTGGAGCATATCGAAATCAGAAGTACCTGTATGAGACGAGCTAGCCTGATCTGTCTCTCTGCGTCTCCTCCTAGCTTCCCTCGCGGGTTCATCATCCTCCTCCATAGGTGCGTGAGCAGCAACTTCCTGTTGCCTTAAACTACGTACCCCACCCCTCACATGTATATCCTTAGCTGTCCTATACACCTCCAATCCTAAAGTACGAACCCGTTGATCTATCGGCTGGATTGGAGGATCTAATTCATTCGGGTCGAGACCGAACCAGGCTGCCAAACACGTGACATAGTGTCCTCCCGACATGTCACTGGATCCTCGAGCACCCTTACCTATATGGGCCAAAAAGTAGGCCACTCCATAGGGTATACTAATAAATGTATCCCTATCTCTAATTGCATCCAAATACCAAAGGTCAACATAATTAATCTTATCTGTATTAAGGAATGCCCTTTGGTTAATTGTGTTTGCTATAAATTTATGAATTATTCGATAGCGAACATCAGTGATCTTAAGGTATGATTCTTGGCCTGCTACATATGTATTCTTTTGGGAAAAAGAACGCCAGACGCTCAAAGAATCATAATCTCCTGTATATTTAGCTCCTGTAAAAATATATTCCCAAAAACCTGGAGCATTTATCTGATTACCGTCGTAAATTCCTAAAGCCAAAGTCATGTCACCTAGGGACATTTCTCTATCTACCCCACCCAGTCGAAATTGTAGAAATCTAGTATCTTCGATATTTTCTGGGTTTACATTCATCCTAACGGTAGAATAAAATTCTAAACACAATTCTCTATATACAGGAGAATTCAACCTAAACATTCTCTCAAAGTCATTATAATACGTGATTTCCCCAAATTCATTCGTGAAACATTGGGTTAAAATTTCCTTTATCGGTGTATCTAGGTTGACTGGGTCTCCTAGGGGATCCCAATCAACAACGTAAACTGGAGAGATGGTTCGATTTACCAGAATGAGTAAATCCTTAACTTTTTGCACCCTTTGATGTAATTCGTTAGGAAATTGCAGGATCGGGTGTAGGTTCAAGAGTTGTTGTTCCATTTCGGGGGTAACTTGATCTTGTGCTTGTTGTTGGTTAAATGCCCTCATTCTAAATGGTCCCTGCATAACATTTTAAAACAAGAAAATCATCCCAATAGGATGTGTTAATGTTAGCAAAGAGTCTAAATTCAACCTACAAACTTGTTTTCAACACCACATGAATCAATTTATTTCAACAACTTTGGAAGTTTTAGTTCTATGATTCAAAACAAAACAGAAACAAACCAAAAATCATAAATCAAAAATCAAGTTTCATATGCAAAGTTTAATTCACAAGTGAAAACACGCAATTTATCTAAGTGTATCTAATTTAATTCAATCACATTGCGTGTATTTCAGCTTCTAAATAATCCTTAATAGCATTAAAGTTCATACTTGATACATGAAAATGGCAAAAACTATCAAAATCATACTAAAATTAAAAATTACAAAATCAAACAAACAAAATCATGTTCAAGAGTTATAACTACTGACAAAACACTTAAAAACATTTAATTACAACCAAAATAACACACCTCAGTAGCAATTTCTCAATTATCCCCAATTTGTATAAACCCTAATTTTTCAATAACCAATTAAACATCAATTTTTCATGCTAATCGGGTTTATTATCTTACTAACAACATAGATATAGCAATAATCAAGCAAAAATCAACAAGAACATGCATATAATTCGGATTAAAGCCATAAAGAAATATAATGAAAAATTTGAAGAACATGAGGTAAAATGGGTTTAGGACCCTTACCAATCTAGGCATGTTGAAAGATTGAAGAATTGGAGAAGATTGGAATTGTTAATTTAAGTTTTTGGGTGTGATTTTCGGGTTTTTGTGTTTTCTTCTCGTTCACAGCAGAAAAAAAATTGAAAGAGAGTGTGTGAAAAACAGCCCTCTGCCCGATCTGATATGTCCAGTTTTTTTGACCCTACGCGTTTCGCGTAGGTCTACGCGTTTCGCGTATGCTTTGAATTCCACGCGTTTCGTGTACACTACACGTTACGCGTATGCTTTTTTTTTTTTTTTTTTTTTAACTTATAATCAATTAAATTTTAAAATATCTTTTATAAATTTATATTTGTAACGGAAATTCGGTTGTTACACCTGATCTTAATCCGTTTATAAATTTTTTTAATTTCAATTTATAGAATTCAATTCATTAAAAGTTAAAGTTTTAAATCTTTTTCGAAAACAAATTTAAAATAAAAACACTCTATTTTTTTTTTGTGTTAAAAATATTAACATTTTTAATTTTTAGAACAAGTACATGAAAAATAAAAATTACACAAATTAAAATACACTCTATTTTTTTTTGTATACCCCTAAATCAACTAATTTTCAAACTTAAAACTTTGTTTCCTATCGATTAGGTAGAGATAAATTCGGTCGTCAAACCTATCATTATCCACGACAAAGATTTACAAGTTATATATTTTTACGGTTATTGATAAAAAGGTATATTTTGCAATCTACTGTAGACTTTTAGAATTTAACAAAAAATTTTGTGCAATTTGAAGAATGAAAATTCAGTTGTGACACCTAAACATTTTCATTTTCAAATAAACAAGTTAAACTCAAGGCGTTTCACCTTCAATTTAGTAGAAAGGAATTTTTTTTTAAATTTTTATTTTGTTTTCGTGGTTTACTATTTAACAGATATCTTATGAATCCAACAAGAAATTTCCTGCAATTTGAAAAACGATAATTCAGTTGTAACACTTAACATTTATCGTTTTCAATGAAAACATATTGAACTCAAGGTTCATCACTTTTAAATGGTAGACCGTTTTAATAGAACATACAACAAACAAAAACAAACCAAACACACCAAAACATTACACACAAAAATGCACAAACACACAATTGGCGAGAAAAAGATTTAAAGAGTGAAGCCTCGTTGGCTCGCCTCGTAGTGGAGTCGCATTATTTCGCTCCCCATTTTTTCGTAGGCGTAACCTCGCTGGTTTAAGAGGTTTTCTTCTGCACATTTTAAAGGCCCTTCTCGGCATAAGGTTACGTATTCGTAATTAGAGTCTGTTTGGTTCTTTGGGCAATCTCCGGAGTGAGTCGGTTTTCCACATTTCACACATTTACCCAAATGACGTGCTCGACGCCTTTTAGCTGATTTAGATTTTCCTCTTGCATAGTTTGTCTCATTTAGTTTCTGTCTTTCTTCTTTCCTCGCCTTATCGCATCTTTTCTTAATATCTAACACCACATCCCTCGGTAAAATCTTATCGCACTTTAAAATGAAATGGTTGTAGATATACTGACTGTGCATCTTGAAATTACACAATAAAAACAAAAAGAAATTAAAAAGGTAGAATGGAGGGAGAAGACTAGTTCTTTAGGGTCTGCTAGGGAAAGAACAATCTAACCCCACTCTTAAAGATAAGAATAAAAATCGAGAATGGAGTTTAAAACCTTAGAGTTACCCTGAATTTATTTGTCCTTAGGGTAGAAGGTGATTTCGTCTCTTTCCGTAGTATTGATTTCTTCAAAGTATAACTTGAGTCTGTGTCCGTTCACTTTGAAAGTTCCACCGTCTTTACCATACAACTCTGCATATCCAGATGGAAAAACCTGTTTTATTATATATGGCCCAGTCCATCGGGATCTAAGTTTACCAGGTGAAAACTTGAAACGTGATTGGAATACCAATACTTTATCCCCTTGTTCAAATTCTTTCTTTTTTAATCGTGCATCGTGCCATACTTAGTTTTTTCTTTATATGTTTTAGAATTTTCGTACGCTTGTAATCTTAATTCATCTAGTTCGTTAAGTTGTAATAACCTATTTTCTCCGGCTTGTACAAGGTCAGTATTACATTCTCTCATAGCCCAGTATGCCTTGTGTTCAACTTCAACAGGTAGATGACACGCTTTACCGTATACAAGTCTAAATGGTGTGGTACCTATTGGTGTTTTATACGCAGTCCTAAAAGCCCACAACGCGTCATCTAACTTGCGTTGCCAGATTTTAGGGTTGTTATTAACCGTCTTCTCAAGTATGCGTTTTAAGGCACGATTCGTGTTCTCCACTTGACCACTTGTTTGCGGGTGGTACGGAGTAGAGAAACGATGAGTTACGCCATACTTCTTCAACACCTTTTCAAGAAGGTTGTTGGTAAAATGTGTTCCTCGATCGGATATGAGTGCTTTTGGGATTCCAAAGCGTGAGAAGAGATTTTTCAAGAAGTTTACCACCACCCTAGCATCATTTGTAGGCAAAGCTTTTGCTTCAGCCCACTTGGATACATAGTCAACGGCTACTAGTATGTACTTGCACTTATGTGAACTTGGAAAGGGTCCCACGAAATCGATTCCCCAAATGTCAAAGATTTCACAAACTTGGATGCCGGTTTGAGGCATCTCATCCTTTTTAGTGATGTTACCCGTTTGTTGGCATGCGTTACAAGTCCGAACGAAATCATGGGCATCTTTAAAGATCGTGGGCCAATAAAAACCCGATTCAAGGATTTTTCTTGCAGTGTGGTTTGGTCCGAAATGACCGCCGGTTGGCCCTTGATGGCAATGCTCAAGAATTTTTTGAGCTTCTTGTCCGTACACACAACGGCGAATTATTTGATCCGCACCTATACGAAATAGGTCTGGGTATTCCCAGAAATATGACTTCAAATCTGCAAATAATTTCTTCTTTTGCTGATAAGTAAGTCCTTTTTGTTGAATGTCTGAAGCAAGATAGTTTGCAAAATGGGCAAACCATGGGATTTCAGATTCTTTTTCAACCCTCATTAGAGATTCGTCAGGAAATGTGTCCTTGATGATTGTGTCATCAAGTTTATCTAATTCGGGGTTTTCAAGTCGGGATAAATGATCGGCAGCTAGATTCTCGGCTCCTTTCTTGTCACGTATCTCAATGTCAAATTCTTGAAGTAAAAGAACCCAACGTATGAGACGATGTTTTGCATCTAATTTCGAGAATAGGTATCTAAGTGCCGAATGGTCCGTGTAAACAATGGTTTTGGACAACACCAAATATGACCGAAATTTATCAAATGCATAAACAACTGCTAGGAGTTCTTTTTCCGTGGTGGTATAATTAATTTGGAATCACGTTAGAGTTTTACTTGCATAATAAATCGGAAGAAAATGATTATCGGGACGTTGTCCTAAAACAGCACCTAAAGCATAGTCGCTTGCGTCACACATTAGCTCAAATGGCATACTCCAATCCGGAGATACCATAATTGGAGCTTGTGTGAGTTTTGACTTTAGAATCGAGAATGCATTCTCACAATTAGAATCGAAGTCAAATGGAGCATCCTTTTCAAGAAGTTTGGTCAATGGGCGGGCGATTTTAGAAAAATCTTTGATAAATCGCCTATAGAATCCTGCGTGACCAAGAAAGCTTCTAATTGCTTTAACATTTGATGGTTTAGGTAGCTTAGAGATAACTTCAATTTTAGCTTTATCTACCTCTATTCCCGCACGAGATATTTTGTGACCAAGTACAATGCCCTCTTTCACCATGAAGTGGCATTTTTCCCAATTTAGGACCAAGTTTGCTTTCTCACATCGGATAAGCATACGTTCAAGGTTGAAAAGACACGATTCAAAGGAGTCTCCAAATACGGAAAAGTCATCCATGAAGACTTCCATACAATCCTCTACCATATCATCAAAGATTGCCATCATGCACCTTTGAAAGGTTCCGGGTGCATTGCATAAACCAAACGGCATGCGGCGATAGGCAAAGGTACCGAAAGGACAAGTGAATGTGGTCTTTTCTTGGTCGTTGGGATCATTTGGAATTTGGAAGTAACCAGAGAAACCGTCTAGAAAGCAATAATATTCTTTTCCCGCTAATCGTTCAAGCATTTGATCAATAAAAGGTAACGGGAAATGATCCTTTCTAGTGGCATCATTTAGACGTCTGTAATCAATACAGACTCTCCAGCCGGTAATTGTTCTAGTTGGGACGAGTTCGTCCTTTTCATTTAATATAACGGTTGTACCCCCCTTTTTGGGTACTACTTGTACTGGACTAACCCATGGACTATCGGAGATGGGGTAGATTAACCCGACGTCAAGAAGCTTGACGACCTCCTTTTTAACAACCTCTTTCATGTTGGGATTTAGCCTGCATTGTCTTTGTACTACGGGTTTGTAGTCATTCTCAAGGAGAATTTTATGTGTACAATAAGACGGGTTTATTCCCGGAATATCGGTTGTTTTCCAGGCTAAAGCCTTTTTATGGGTTTTTAATACAGAAATTACCTTATCCTTCTCATTATCTGAAAGATGTGAAGCAATAATTACTGGTAATTGAGATGTACCTTCGAGATAAGCAAACTCCAAGTGTTTCGGTAGCTCTTTAAGCTCTAGTACGGGTGGTTCTTCTAAGGAATTTTTTATACGAAATCTATCTTCATTTTTGATTTCCTCAAACGATTCCTCTTCCATGGGAATTTCTTCTATTATGGTCTCGTCATCCGTGACCACCTTCATCAACTCATCAAAATCTTTATCAATATTGAAGTATTCATTCTCACTTACCGGGGCTAACCCCGGGATATCAATTTCAAGTAGCTCCTTCAATTCATTCTCGACACAAAGATCTATAACATCAATTTGAAAACAAGAGTCATCGGTAGAAGTGGGTCTTTTCATGGCTTTGTCAATGTGACAAATTATTCTCTCATTTCCCACACCTAGACTCAATTATTCTTTTTGGACATTAATGATAGCATCTGCAGTGTTTAGGAAAGGATGTCCTAAAATGATAGGAACTTTTGTGTCCTCTTGCATTTCTAAAATAACGAAGTCGACGGGAAAGATAAGTGAGCCAACTTTTACAAGTATATCCTCGGCTATACCTATGGGAGTATCAAATGATTGGTTTGCTAATTGAATACCCATTCGGGTTGGTTTTAAGTCTCCTAAGTCAAGTTTTAAATATAACGAGTAAGGCATTAAGTTAACACTTGCACCTAGGTCGGCTAGTGCATCGTACACTACCGAATCACCCATCATACATGGTATGATAAAACTACCAGGGTCTCCTAATTTTGGAGGTACATTTTGTTTCTTTAAGATGGCCGAACATTCCTCATGGAGGAATGTGGCAGAAACATCGTGGTATTTACCCTTCGAGGATATGAGATCTTTTAAAAACTTCCCATAATTGGGCATATCCCTAAGAACCTCTGCGAGTGGCAATGTAATGCTTATTTGCTTAATCATGTCCGCAAATTTCTCATATCGCCTCGCGAGTCTGTCTTTCTTTAATGCTTTTGAGTATGGAATGGGTTCCTTATGCACCTTTACTGTTGGTTCTTCACTTTTCTTTGGTATGACCTCAGGTGGATCATCTTTCTCTTGTTCTTTGTCAACTTGCTCATTTTCATCAACCGGTATTTGTAAAACAGAAGGACATAAAGGAACTTCCGGGGACTTAAGAGTCTCCGGTTTAGTAGTTAAACCACTTCTAGTAGTTATAGCATTTACATGCTCGTTCCTTGTTTGGGGGTTGTTAGGATTCACTTGAGTATTTGAGGGGAGAGTACCTGGTGGTCTCTCTGATAGTAACTGTGATATCCTTCCAACATCCCTTTCTAAGTTTTGTATTGTGGCTTGTTGATTTCGGATTTGCTGAGTTTGGAGCTCTGCATTTTGCTCGTGCTTAACCATAAAATCTCTTAAGAGATCTTCTAAACCAGATTTCCTCTCAGGTTGAGGTTGCATAATTGCTAGTGGTTGTGGTTGATTGTGTTGGAAATTATTTTGATAATTTCATTGAGGTTGATTTCGGTTATTATAACCCGGTGGCGGATTTCTTTGATTTTGATTTGGGAAATTCCGGTTATTTTGGTAACCTGGATTTCCTCCTTGATAGTTATTATTATTTTGATAGTTATTATTATTTGATCCTGAAGGTCCTCCTACTTGATAGCTGTTTATAGGAGGATATTTTCGGTTGTTTGCTTCTATAGCTGGAAAATCACTGAAGTTCATTTCACCTTTTCGTAAGTAACCTAAGAAATTTGCTTGCTCTTCCATTGTACTTTGATCACAATCTCTAGTAAGATGGGGACCTTGGCATAGTTCACATCCTACTCTGATAGCATGCATTTCCTTGGTTACTTTCTCGATTTACCTTGCTTGATTTGCTATTTGAACTTTTAAAGAAGCAATTTCATCATTGCTTTCAATACTAGCAACATTTGATGATCTAGAGAATTCTATTTCTTGATGCCAATTATGGGAATGGGAAGCTAAATCAGCAATGATTGTGTGAGCGTCTTCAGGTGTTTTCTTCATGATCGAACCTCCGGCTGCAACATCTATATCTTTTCTAGTTGCCACATTGACTCCTTTATAGAATATTTGGACCTTTTGGAATGTATTCAACCCGTGTTGAGGACATATTCGAAGCATTTTATTGAATCGGGTTCAAGCTTCATAAAGAGTTTCATTAGGCTTTTGTTTAAAGTGATTTATGTCACTTTGTAATTTTGCTGCTTTTGAAGCAGGAAAGAATTCTGACAAAAATTTATCCATCATATCATTCCAGTTTTCAATATAACCTTCTGGTAATGAGTCTAGCCAATCTCTTGCATCATCTTTTAAGGACCATGGAAAGATTTTTAAACATGCAACTTCATCGGTGACATCTTTGATTTTGAAAAGCTTGCAAATTCTTACAAACTTACGAAGATGCTCGTTAGCATCCTCATTTGGAGCTCCACCGAATTGACATGTATTAGTCACCATGTGTAAAAATTGACCTTTTATTTCAAAGCCATCACTCATTGTGGGTTGGATGATTGCGTGGCCTTGACCTTTTCTTTTGGCCTTCATTAATGCTTCCATCGTTTGATTTGTATCAGCCATTTCTTCTTCTTCTTTAATAATCGGCTCTATGATTGGTTGAATTATTGGTTCAGAGTCGGATTCTAAGGAAAGTGACTCTAAATTTTTAGCAAGTGATTCTACTTCTTGAGCTCTTAAGCGTTCATGGAATTTTTGTCATAACCCGTCCTTAACCATAAGAACGTGTTAGATAACGTATGATTTCATTGCGAGGTATTGACCTCTATATGCGACATTTTTAAAAAGGAAAACTGCATATATTATACATTACAAACCAAACCATTATTTTTGTTACAAGCTTTAGACAATAAAAAGATGATTATCGTTTAACGATAATCTTCGACTTACAAACTTTACAAATGATAATAACAACACGATTTCTAGCATATTTTACAACACACGTCCTCGGATATGCAGTTTTATTTTTGACACAAATATGAGTACGCATGATCCTGCTTAGATTCAACATAATGCAGCGGAAGCTTTAATTATCACCTGAGAATAAACATGTTTAAAAACGTCAACATAAAGTTGGTGAGATATAGGTTTAGTGCGCAGCAATATATATATATAGACCACAAGATTTCGTATATAAACATTTCAATAAAAATATTCTAAGTGGTTGAGCACTTGGTAACCATACTTAACATTTAATCACGTCGCATATTCCCTTTATTATGAAATCTTACTACACCGTACCAAGTGTAGTCACAAAACGAAGTACTGTGCAACCGTTGAATACTGGTCGTCCAGTCCTGTTGGGGTTGTCAGGCCCGATAGATCTATCAACAGGATTCGCGTTTACAATACCGCTGTAAATATTAGTTACCAAGCTACAGGGAAGTATGCCAGTGGTACAACTCAACGTAGAATATATTTTTCAGTTACTTGTGTCCATAATGTAAAACATAAAATACATGTATTCTCATCCCGAAATATTTAGAGTTTAAAAGTGGGACTATATACTCACTCTTGTCTTGATGATATATATATTTGACTCGGTCTTCCGGTTGATATCACGAACCTATCCATATATAATATATCAATATGTTTTCATTTTTAAACAAACGTTATAAATATATACTTGTTATACTTTTAATACTTTGAATAATTCCTTAGTCCGTAGTTAGCAGTCCGATGTTAGTAATTCAATTTTAATGGTTCATTTTTAGATGTTTAATATACCCGCAATGAATAAATACAACCCCCAACGAAATAAATAAAACTCCCGTAAAACCCCATCATAAATGTATTGGTCGAGATTAATCTTGACCCATGGTACCGGTGTTGTCAAATGACGTGTTGCGTACATAAAGTACCGGTGTTGTCAAATGACGTGTTGCGTACAATCATGGGATCTTATGATTAATCTTCTCGTGTTGCTTACGGGTGATCCTGAACCATATGAAATTGAATTATGAGTACATATATATAAAATATCATGTTATCTTAGAAGTATGTGATTTTATGTAAATTTTTCCAATGAATCCCGAAGTTGAAATTGTCTAGGATAACCAATTTTGTTTCGGTCATAGTTTCTTCGTTACAAGTCCGTTTTCGTTGATTCAAATTGCCATCTTCTTGGATCGAGTTCTTCTTTAAGACTATGAACTGTAAATACCTTGGTTTGTACTCAAAATCATACGGCATAAGTGAAAGTTTAGTGAAACATATGAAGTTAAACATTTTTGTTACAACAAAATCATTTAATGACCATTTTTCTAAAAATACTTATACTTTGAAAAACCAAGTTTTACCTTGTTAAATTAACATATAAATAAGTTATGTTACATGTCTTGAAGTATTTTAAAAGTTAAGTTAGAAGGATCTATTTAGTTTGCAAACAAGTTTGAAAACATTCAAACTATGTTCTTGTTGTTAAACTTTTGTACCACAAAATAAGATAGCTATATATATATGAATTGAATAAGGTTATGAACATAGATTCTACCTCAAGTTCCTTGGATAAGTTTGCTGTAAAAGAGGAGTAAGAAGCTAGAATCAAAAGGGTGATAGAAGTGGATGAAAGATTGGGAGTAAGTTGGTGTTCTTGGAGGGTTTTCTTGAAGTGTTTTTGTATGGTTTTCTTATGGTGTTTTAGTATGGTTTTTGAAGCTAGATCTTCTTGGAAACTTTGCTGAATTGATTAAGGGTTTTAAGGGTTGTGAAAGAGTGTGTGTTTAACTAAAAATGAGGTTAGAAAATGAACTAGAAATGGTGATACTTATAACCTAAAAAAATGTGTATCATGTAATACATGATAAGATTTTTAGTTTGTAATTTTGTTAATTAGTCAAGTAATCATCCAAAAGTAATTACCTAGCTCTAAGGGCATGAATAATGGCTGGTTAGGTGGTGATTTTGATGTGTATTTACTATTAGTAAATACGTATAGGAGCTAGGTATGATACGAGTACAAATACTCTAGGTATACGTATAGAAATTTTGTGAAAAATGAAATGAGGATTCAAATATAGCTATCTTTTGTGAATACACTTATATGGTTTTATGTATTTAAGTTCTTTAAAAGTAATTAAATACATTACTTATACAATATATGTATAACATTATAAGTCTTAAGTATTTATGTCAAATAACGTTACGTATAGTTATTGTTTTGAAAACTTAAGTTAGTAGTTTCAAAATACACATATAACTTGTTGTTATTAATACAAAATGATATATTAAAACATTTATTAATCATGTTAAATATGTATATATACATTTATATACACAAACGTATAATTATCATATATTGTATAGTTCGTGATATCATCGGTCAAACTAGACGGTCAAACGTTGTGTAAAACTCTTTTCGGAAATATCAGTCTCGACAATTTGGATTGCTTATCATGTTGGCAAGGTTTAATTTATGTAAATATTGATCTTATAAGTATAGAATGATCGAAAAAGTGCGGGTCGTTACATTACCTCCCCGTTAAATAAATTTCGTCCCGAAATTTTAAAATTGTACCTATTTTGCGTCATCGAGAAACAAATGCGGATACTTTCGTTTCATCTGATCCTCTCGTTCCCAAGTAAACTCGGGACCTCTTCTAGCATTCCAACGAACCTTAACAATCGGTATATTACTCTGTTTGAGCTGTTTAACTTCACGGTCCATGATTTCGATTGGTTCTTCGACGAATTGTAGTTTCTCGTCGACATGAATTTCTTCAAGAGGAATGGTGAGGTCTTCCTTTGCAAGACACTTCTTCAGGTTTGAGACGTGAAAGGTATTATGTACTCCAGCGAGTTGTTGCGGTAACTCGAGTCGATAAGCTACCGGTCCAATGCGTTCGATGATCTTGAACGGGCCTACGTACCTTGGGTTCAGTTTACCCCTTTTGCCGAAACGTATTACACCTTTCCAAGGTGACACCTTTAGCATAACCATGTCCCCGACCTGAAACTCTAATGGTTTCCTTCGAACATCGGCGTAGCTCTTTTGGCGACTACGGGCTGTTTTCAATCTCTCCTTGATTTGCACTATCTTCTCAGTCGTTTCATGTATGATCTCGGGACCAGTTAAATGTCGATCTCCTACTTCATTCCAACAGATAGGAGATCTACACTTCCTTCCATACAATGCTTCGAATGGCGCAGCTCCAATGCTCGCATGATAACTATTATTATACGAGAATTCTGCTAACGGTAGATATTTATCCCATCCGTTTCCAAAATCGATCACACATGCCCTGAGCATGTCTTCGAGAGTCTGAATCGTTCTTTCACTCTGTCCATCGGTTTGTGGATGATATGCGGTACTCATATCCAACCGAGTTCCTAGTGCCTCCTGTAGTGATTGCCAAAACTTTGAGGTAAATCTACTATCACGATCGGATATAATGGAAATAGGTATTCCATGCCTTGAAACTATTTCCTTTATATATAATCGTAATAATTTCTCCATTCTATCTGTTTCCTTTATAGGCAAGAAATGTGCAGATTTGGTAAGACGATCAACAATTACCCAAATGGTGTCGTATCCCCAGGCAGTCTTTGGTAACTTCGTGATGAAATCCATGGTAATACCATCCCATTTCCATTCTGGGATTTCTGGTTGTTGAAGTAACCCTGACGGCTTTTGGTGTTCTGCTTTGACTTTGGAACAAGTTAAACATTCCCCAACATATGTTGCAACGTCTGTCTTCAAATTAGGCCACCAATAATGCGTCTTAAGATCTTGGTACATCTTTCCAACTCCAGGATGTATCGAATATCTTGTCTTATGTGCCTCGTTCAATATCAACTTCCTTAATCCACCCAACTTCGGTACCCAAATACGATTTGCAAAATATCGAATTCCATCTTCCCGCATAACGAGTTGCTTCTCATACTTCTTCATTATTTCATTTCCTATATTTTCTTTAGTAAGTGCTTCTCGTTGAACTTCTTTGATTTGTGAGTTGAGATTCATGCGAATTTTTATGTTCATCGCTCGTACTCGAATTGGTTCTCGTTCCTTTCTGCTTAGAGCATCGGCCACCACGTTCGCCTTCCCGGGATGATAACGAATTTCACAATCATAGTCGTTTATCAGCTCGACCCACCTACGTTGCCTCATGTTCAGTTGTTTTTGATCGAAAATATGTTGAAGGCTTTTATGATCAGTAAACACAGTGAATTTAACCCCATACAAGTAATGTCTCCACATCTTCAATGCAAACACGACTGCTCCCAGTTCTAGATCATGCGTCGTATAATTCCGCTCGTGAATCTTCAATTGTCGGGATGCAAATGCAATTACTTTCTTTCGTTGCATAAGAACACAACCAAAACCTTGTCGCGAAGCGTCACAATATATTTCAAAATCATCGTTCCCTTCAGGTAACGATAAAATAGGCGCCGTAGTTAACTTCTTCTTCAATAATTGAAATGCGTTCTCCTGCTCCGAGGTCCATTCGTATTTCTTCCCTTTTTGCGTTAATGCTGTCAACGGCTTAGCTATTCGAGAAAAATCTTGAATAAACCTTCTATAATAACCGGCTAAACCCAAAAATTGGCGTATCTGCATTGGTGTCTTAGGAGTCTCCCATTTTTCAATGGCTTCAATTTTTGCTGGATCAACCTGAATTCCTTTGCTACTAACAACGTGGCCAAGAAATTGTACTTCTTTCAACCAGAAAGCACACTTAGAAAATTTAGCATATAGCTGTTCTTTTCTCAACAACTCTAATATCAACCTTAAATGCTGCTCATGCTCTTGCTCACTCTTGGAATAGATAAGAATATCATCAATGAAAACGATAACAAACTTATCTAAATATGGACTACAAACTCGATTCATGAGGTCCATGAATACAGCTGGCGCATTCGTCAATCCAAACGGCATGACCAAAAATTCGTAATGACCATAACGTGTCCGAAAAGCAGTTTTCGGAATGTCCTCTTCTTTGACGCGTAGTTGATGATAGCCCGATCTTAAGTCGATTTTTGAATAAACACATGATCCTTGCAATTGATCAAATAAGTCATCAATTCTCGGTAGTGGATACCGATTCTTGATAGTTAACTTATTTAATTCACGATAGTCTATACACATCCTAAAAGATCCATCTTTCTTCTTAACAAACAAAATTGGAGCTCCCCACGGTGAAGTACTCGGTCGTATGAATCCACGGTCTAGTAATTCTTTTAACTGACTTTGAAGTTCTTTTAACTCGGACGGTGCAAGTCTATATGGAGCACGAGCCACTGGTGCAGCTCCTGGTACTAAATCTATTTGAAATTCTACAGATCTAAATGGAGGTAATCCCGGCAATTCTTCCGGAAAAACTTCAGGAAAATCTCTTGCCACAGGCACGTCGTTGATGCACTTTTCTTTCTTTTCGACTTTATTAACATGTGCTAAAATAGCGTAACATCCCTTTTCTAAACACTTCTTGGCTTTCAAACAGCTAATGAGTTTTAGCTTTGAATTATCCTTCTCTCCATAAATCATCACTGGCATTTTATCCTTACCAGGAATACGAATTGCCTTCTTGGCACAAACAACTTCCGCTCCTATTTTGGACATCCAGTCCATGCCGACTATTACATCAAAACCTCCTAATTCTACGGGTATTAAGTCGATTTTAAACGTTTCTCCAGCTAGATTTATTTCACAATCACGACAAATTTTATCGGCTTTAATTAGCTTACCATTAGCTAACTCAATCAAGTACTTAGCATCTAGAGGTAATGATGAACAATTCAATTTAGTGTAAAAATTTATACACACGTAACTTCTATCGGCGCCAGTATCAAATAAAATAGATGCTGATAAGTTATTAATGGTAAACGTACCCGTAACAAGCTCCGGGTCTTCTCGTGCCTCTCTAGCATTAATAACAAACGCTCTTCCACGTGCAGGTCCGCCATTCTGATTCGGGCACTGGCTCTTATAATGACCTTGTTTTCCACACCCAAAACAAGTAATGTTAGCCAAAGCAGTTCTATTTGCGTTGGTGGCAGGAGTCTTGTTGCCATTTGTAACGAGAGCCTTACAATCTTCCGCAAGATGACCTTGTCGATTACACTTGGTGCATAACACACTACAGTAACCAAAGTGATGTTTGTGGCAACGGTTGCATAAAGGATTTTATCCTTTATAACCAAAGCTTAAACCACTACCCGCACCTTGCGTGTTTTCTTGTTTCTTAAAAGATTGTTGTTGGTTACCTCGATCATAATTTCCATTCCACTTTCTTTTGTTACCTGATACCTTCACATCAGTATTGGATACTTTCTTATCCATGATGACCTGATCCATTAGCTCGTTTGCCATGGTTATAGCTTCATGAATTGTCTTAGGTTTCGATGCTGTAACATTTGCCTTGACCTTTTTGGGCAACCCATCTTTGTACATTTCAATTTTCCGTTCTTCGGTTGGAACCAATTCAGGACATAGCAAAACTAATTCCATGAATCGCTGATTGTAGTTGGTGATTTCAGTACCAATAACCTTCAGACTTCGTAATTCATCTTCCAACTTCCTAACCTCATTCCTTGGACAATACTCGGTGATTATCATTGCTTTGAATTCTTCCCATGGAGTATCATAAGCTACATCTCCTCCTACCGCCTTCACATAATTCTTCCACCATGTGAGTGCACTATCTTGTAAAGTGCACGATGCAAACTTGGTCATGTCTTTTTCATCACAACCGCTGATTTTGAACACCGTCTCCATCTTTTCTATCCATCGGGTTAAACCGATAGGTCCTTCCGTTCCACTGAATGATGATGGCTTGCAAGCTTGGAACGTCTTGTAGGAGCATCCTACACGAGGATTTGGATTAACTGCAGCAGCTCTTGCAGCCTCAACCCATAACATTCTGTCGTTCACTCGCTGGTTGATGAAGTCCTCGACTTCTTGTTCCGTCATTCGATTCAATCGCGCCATTTCCTAATGAAAGAAAATAATTATTCACATGGATTATTATAGATGTAGTGTGTATTTATAGTACATTATAGCTTATTAATAATATGAACTAGGTATTATTATAAAAGCCTTTTCTTCTTATTAGCGTTTTATAATTATATCTTGGGTAGTACCTACCCGTTAATGTTCATACTTAATAGCTTAGTACAGAATCAATTACTACAATCTAAATAATACTTAACCATGGAAAATTATTGCATTTCATACTTCAATATTTTACATATGCTTATCTTACATCGAACATTAAGCAAACCACACTATTAATATTATACAAAACATTATTCGGTTCCATGGTTTGACACAGCAGCGCATCGTTTGATCTATTTTCTAGGACGTTTAGACACAAAGATTTGCTTAACGCTTATCCTAACTGTCTGCCTATATTTTGGCTGTGGGACTGAAGAACTGGATGCCGGGACAGAACGAATAGGAATAGCGGGGATAGGGGTGGTAGTGTTGAGTGGAATTGGTGCCACATCATTCCCATTAAACTCGGGATTTGGATTTTCTAATTCATTAGCCTTTCGTTTCTTTCCTAGTTCGAACTCGTCTTTTGTAATTTCCTGTATTTCTTCCTCGGGTTCACTTTCCTCCTCGGGTTCACTTTCCTCCTCGGGTTCACTTTCCTCCTCGGGTTCACTTTCCTCCTCGGGTTCACTTTCCGGGTTCTCTATAGTTGGTTCATCCGGAATTTGTGAGTCTTTCCCAAGGATATCATTTTCGTCATCGGACAGGTTAATGACTGGAACGCCATCTGAAGATTCTGATTCGGAGTCGTTGATTGTGATAACAATTTTTGAGCTCGACATCTATCACACAACAACTAACCCATTAGTACTTATATAATATTTACATATAAATTTTAACCAACAGTGATAAGCAATGGTTTTTTTTTTTAAATCAGACCCGGTCAAAGTCCAGACTTTACTAATGTATCCTAACGACTTATCAGTTAGACACACTAATGCAAACCTGGTTCGCTAAGACCACCGCTCTGATACCACATGTCATAACCCGTCCTTAACCATAAGAACGTGTTAGATAACGTATGATTTCATTGCGAGGTATTGACCTCTATATGCGACATTTTTAAAAAGGAAAACTGCATATATTATACATTACAAACCAAACCATTATTTTTGTTACAAGCTTTAGACAATAAAAAGATGATTATCGTTTAACGATAATCTTCGACTTACAAACTTTACAAATGATAATAACAACACGATTTCTAGCATATTTTACAACACACGTCCTCGGATATGCAGTTTTATTTTTGACACAAATATGAGTACGCATGATCCTGCTTAGATTCAACATAATGCAGCGGAAGCTTTAATTATCACCTGAGAATAAACATGTTTAAAAACGTCAACATAAAGTTGGTGAGATATAGGTTTAGTGCGCAGCAATATATATATATAGACCACAAGATTTCGTATATAAACATTTCAATAAAAATATTCTAAGTGGTTGAGCACTTGGTAACCATACTTAACATTTAATCACGTCGCATATTCCCTTTATTATGAAATCTTACTACACCGTACCAAGTGTAGTCACAAAACGAAGTACTGTGCAACCGTTGAATACTGGTCGTCCAGTCCGGTTGGGGTTGTCAGGCCCGATAGATCTATCAACAGGATTCGCGTTTACAATACCGCTGTAAATATTAGTTACCAAGCTACAGGGAAGTATGCCAGTGGTACAACTCAACGTAGAATATATTTTTCAGTTACTTGTGTCCATAATGTAAAACATAAAATACATGTATTCTCATCCCGAAATATTTAGAGTTTAAAAGTGGGACTATATACTCACTCTTGTCTTGATGATATATATATTTGACTCGGTCTTCCGGTTGATATCACGAACCTATCCATATATAATATATCAATATGTTTTCATTTTTAAACAAACGTTATAAATATATACTTGTTATACTTTTAATACTTTGAATAATTCCTTAGTCCGTAGTTAGCAGTCCGATGTTAGTAATTCAATTTTAATGGTTCATTTTTAGATGTTTAATATACCCGCAATGAATAAATACAACCCCCAACGAAATAAATAAAACTCCCGTAAAACCCCATCATAAATGTATTGGTCGAGATTAATCTTGACCCATGGTACCGGTGTTGTCAAATGACGTGTTGCGTACATAAAGTACCGGTGTTGTCAAATGACGTGTTGCGTACAATCATGGGATCTTATGATTAATCTTCTCGTGTTGCTTACGGGTGATCCTGAACCATATGAAATTGAATTATGAGTACATATATATATAATATCATGTTATCTTAGAAGTATGTGATTTTATGTAAATTTTTCCAATGAATCCCGAAGTTGAAATTGTCTAGGATAACCAATTTTGTTTCGGTCATAGTTTCTTCGTTACAAGTCCGTTTTCGTTGATTCAAATTGCCATCTTCTTGGATCGAGTTCTTCTTTAAGACTATGAACTGTAAATACCTTGGTTTGTACTCAAAATCATACGGCATAAGTGAAAGTTTAGTGAAACATATGAAGTTAAACATTTTTGTTACAACAAAATCATTTAATGACCATTTTTCTAAAAATACTTATACTTTGAAAAACCAAGTTTTACCTTGTTAAATTAACATATAAATAAGTTATGTTACATGTCTTGAAGTATTTTAAAAGTTAAGTTAGAAGGATCTATTTAGTTTGCAAACAAGTTTGAAAACATTCAAACTATGTTCTTGTTGTTAAACTTTTGTACCACAAAATAAGATAGCTATATATATATGAATTGAATAAGGTTATGAACATAGATTCTACCTCAAGTTCCTTGGATAAGTTTGCTGTAAAAGAGGAGTAAGAAGCTAGAATCAAAAGGGTGATAGAAGTGGATGAAAGATTGGGAGTAAGTTGGTGTTCTTGGAGGGTTTTCTTGAAGTGTTTTTGTATGGTTTTCTTATGGTGTTTTAGTATGGTTTTTGAAGCTAGATCTTCTTGGAAACTTTGCTGAATTGATTAAGGGTTTTAAGGGTTGTGAAAGAGTGTGTGTTTAACTAAAAATGAGGTTAGAAAATGAACTAGAAATGGTGATACTTATAACCTAAAAAAATGTGTATCATGTAATACATGATAAGATTTTTAGTTTGTAATTTTGTTAATTAGTCAAGTAATCATCCAAAAGTAATTACCTAGCTCTAAGGGCATGAATAATGGCTGGTTAGGTGGTGATTTTGATGTGTATTTACTATTAGTAAATACGTATAGGAGCTAGGTATGATACGAGTACAAATACTCTAGGTATACGTATAGAAATTTTGTGAAAAATGAAATGAGGATTCAAATATAGCTATCTTTTGTGAATACACTTATATGGTTTTATGTATTTAAGTTCTTTAAAAGTAATTAAATACATTACTTATACAATATATGTATAACATTATAAGTCTTAAGTATTTATGTCAAATAACGTTACGTATAGTTATTGTTTTGAAAACTTAAGTTAGTAGTTTCAAAATACACATATAACTTGTTGTTATTAATACAAAATGAGATATTAAAACATTTATTAATCATGTTAAATATGTATATATACATTTATATACACAAACGTATAATTATCATATATTGTATAGTTCGTGATATCATCGGTCAAACTAGACGGTCAAACGTTGTGTAAAACTCTTTTCGGAAATATCAGTCTCGACAATTTGGATTGCTTATCATGTTGGCAAGGTTTAATTTATGTAAATATTGATCTTATAAGTATAGAATGATCGAAAAAGTGCGGGTCGTTACAATTTTCTTTCGGGCTCAGGATGTGAAGGAGTTAATTCAGCGTTGGAGGAACGTAAGTTCATGCATTAATTTCTATTATGAGATCATAACACCAAAAGCTTTTCTAGTGTTACTTACTTGGTTCCTTTTTTAGTGTTTTTCGGTGTTTTAAAATTACTAGTACTTCTTTTTGTTGTTTTTGACTTTTATTAATTCTTTGTGGTTCCAGATTAAGTTTAACGAGTTTAGGATTGAACGGATCATACAATTTGGGAAATTGTACAAAGAACTAAAGGATTTATTCGAAAACTTTGAACTTTCTTGGAAATGAATTTCCTCGAGAGGATCGAATAACATAAAAACAATGATAAAAACCCTTAAACAAACAGATTTTCCTTCTGATTTTGCCCACGTTTCGAATAGCCAAAAGATGCAGCAGAGGGGCAGGATCCTTCTATTGACCAATAAAATTGGTGATCCAACAACCTGGTCCACGTACAAATCCAACTACTACTACGAATCAGAAAAATTATCTATTTATTTAACTGCCAACTCCCCGGCAGCGGCGCCAAAAAGTTGGTGTTTGCGAAACGTAACCTTTATTTATGAACGGATTTGAGTTGTTTTGTTACACGAATTGATTTATTGTATATGTGGTATTTTATTGAATTCAGGTTGATTTCACACATATATAGGCAACTAGTCCTATCCGTGTAGTTTAGTTTGTAGGTAAATCCGATTCGTTCCACAGGGAGATGGAGTATTTAATGGTTTTTAATAGTCTTTGATGTCAAACTTAATTAAAGGGGGTTTTGGATTAGGAATTTATAATATAACAGTAATAGAAAAATAACTTAAACTAATTTACTTCATAAATAGAATTACAAGATTACAAGAATTAACTTAAAAAGGAACTAAATGAAATTAAACTAATTATGATGCGAATATTTTATTACTAAAGGGTAATTAGTAAAATAGTAATTTTTAATAAAACTATGTGTTTAGAATTTTGTTTTGAGTAATTATAATATAAATTTATTAAAATTAACTAAATGATATGTTTTAATTATATTAATATAAATTGTTAAGAATAGTAATTTAACTAATTATAAACTAATTACAAACTATAAACTTTTAATTAACACTAATTAGTAGGATTAAAACAATTATTAAGGATTTTATAATAACTAATACAAATTATATATTAATTACTTAATTATAATAATAAAATAACTAAAACCCTAATTTTACCCTAACTGGTACTGTAGCCGGGTTTTAGACCTACGCGTTTCACGTATTTATACGCGTATCGCGTATATATTTAAACTTACGCGTATTGTGTAATTAAAATCGTACAGTAATATGTTTACACTTACGCGTTTCGTGTAGATAGTACACGATTCGCGTATGTTATATACGATGTGACAAAACAGTCTGATACAGATTCGAGTGTTTTTATGTATTTTTTTATATTTTATAATAATAATTCGTAAATAATAATAATAATAATTTTACAATAAATATAAATGATATAAATGGGAGTATTTACTTAAATGTGTCACCTCTAGGTCCATGGATTGTTTTGAGTTTAAGCCCTATTAAAATGTTTTAGTAATAAACTTTACATTTTTCTTTCGAATAAATATAAGGTTACGACTAACTAAATCAAATCTAATTTTCATCGGATTTTATTTAGAAAGCTACTATTCCCCAAGTATTTAAATTGAGACCTAGCCTAGTTTTGACTTTCGCCAATACCCAAATCGTAACGGTTTCCCTTTTTACAATTTCACTATCATATAATTATTGATATTACCCAAACCACCGAAGTTTATTTCTAAATTGGTGTTAATAATTTATCCATAAATTCGTCTAGATCATTTTAATGTTGAAGCTTAATTTATGTAAATAAAAACAACTTTCGTTATTTAAATTTAATAAATTAAGTGGCAAGGGTTAAATACCCAATTACACAATAATGGTTCTTTTAACTAGGCTCAATATTAAAAATACTAAAGTTACATTTTAACTTTTACAAATGATAACAATCCATTTTACTAGGGGCTCTACATTTAAGTAAATACTGTGAAAATTTAGCTACTCATGTTACTAGGATGAACATAAAAATATAAATATGCAAACATAATAACAACGATAATTTTAACAAGATATACTTACTAAAAATTCTTCACTTTCATTAACTTCAAACGGTAAAAAATTACAAATAACAACACCCTTCACGCGAAAATACACCCTTAATATTTAAAACTACCTAAATATTGAACCTTGAAACTAATTATACAGAGTACTTGAAAACAAAATAACAGTAACTAAATTAATTTGTATGTGTATAGTAATGTTGTATGATATGTCTCCTCTTGCTTTCAACATGTACTCCGTATTTATCATTGAGAAATAGTAGTAGGTAGAGTTTAATTGAATCCTTGCTGTATCTCAATTGATCAAAAGAATTGTTTTAAAACACAAAAAGCAGCCGCCCCTTATCTGATTCATGATTATCTTCGGCCTAATATTACGCGTTTCGTGTAGAGGTCACACGATTCGCGTAAGGCTAAATTACTACGCGTTTCGTGTAGATCTACACGATTCGCATAAGAGATAATGGCAGTTTTCTTTATTTTTCTTTTTTCGTTTGTTCTATGTTGACCTCGTATCGACGTGTAACATTTTGGATGACTTGTTGTAACCTTTTTCTTTAGTTTTCTTTGTTCTTGAATTCGGATGAACGTTTTCTCAATATATTTGATTTAAACTCATCGTTTATCGTCTTTTCTTCCAACTTCACTTCTATGTTTACTTTAATCGTTTTTCTCGTGAAATGCGCATTGAATGTCTTTGTAGATGGTAAAAACCTATGAAATATAAGTGATATTGCGTCGAATAATATGTATGTTTAGAGCAATATCAAGTATCATTATTATTTATTATATTATTAATATAATTATTATTATTACTATTATATTTACTAAATAATAAAATTTAGAATCAAACTTACAGCAAATCTGATTGCAACTTGTTACACATCCTTGTCACATTTTATTCCATTAATATCTGATGCAAATTGTTAAACAGAATCAAACAAAAATCGAGTACAATCTGTTTCATGTCGTTGTCAATTTTTTTTTTTTTGTTTATTTCACTGATTGATTAAATTGTCGATTTCACTTGCAATAACACAACCAATTAAACCATGATAATAGAGGAGAGCCTTTCAGTACTTTCATGATCATAATCAATTAAAACCATTACAGCTATTATCTAAATAATTTTATCAAAGAAAAGTTCTAAAAACCGTCGGTCCTCCTGTTCTAACTTCATTTTATAAAAAGCTCGAATGCGAATCCCATTTCAAAAAGTAATAATGCAGTCCTGTTAGGATTTATTTACTCTATCTTTCTGCAAAATTGGAGGTTCCAATTCCTTTTATTGAATCTAAATTTTCAAGTCAAAGTTCGGGTTTTTAAAAGTCAAAGATCGTGTTCATCGTAAAATTCGAATTATGTTTGATGTTTCTGGTCAATGAAAGTTTGTCTTTTAAAAACGAATGCAATGTTTGTAAAATTGTATCATATAGAGGTCATTTTTTTTTTGCGAACCAGTTCCAGTTATTCAATATGTATATATATATATATATATTTTCATTCTGTTAATGTAAATTCACAACTAAAGGTTAACATTATTTAAGTTTTAAAAATAAATCAAATTTTTAGTTGATGTTGGGAATGGATTGATGGTCGACGGGGGGATCAGGAGGGAGAAGAAGAACAGGTTATTCATACGGGTTATATTTATTTAAAATCGATTTAATTCAGAAAAACTAAATTGGTGCAATGGTTAATGGTGTTTCGGATTTAGCTAAAGGTCGCGGGTTCGAGCCCGGGCGTGGTCTGTTACCTTTTTGAAGCACATTTTTTTTGAGGTAGCCTTTTTATTTATTTATTATTATTATTATTATTATTTTTATTGTTATTGATAATATTAGTTGTATTGTCAAAAAAAATTATTAATTACTAATATTATTACTAATTATTACATAAGTATTATTATTATTATAAGTTATGATCATTGCTATTATTATTAGTATTATCATTATTTTGAACCTAATACAAATTACCAATATAAATATTATTGTTAGTATTGTTTTATAAATTGATAGTACTATTATGGTTATTATCAACAAAAGTAATTGTAATAAGAATCATTACTGACGTTATCGTTATTTTCATTAATATTAGTATTAGTATCATTTTCGTAACTAATAGTATATTGATGATGTGCAGCGGGGGTACGAAATAGTATTATTTTTAATACAAAATACTACAAAATATGACACAAGTTTTATTAATTTACGGATGGGATATACCTAAACCTTGCTACAACACTATAGGCAGTGTACCTAATCGTAGAGTAGTGTAGTTTTTAGTAAGTCCGGTTCGTTCCACAGGGAGCTGGTGATACTTACTATATTTTTAACTATATTTATATAAAATATATATAATTATATAAGTAGTAATATTATTATAAAAGGGGGGTTTTACCGTTTAATGACCGGTTTGTCGATTCTATATTTTAAGCGTAAAGATAAATGACGATAATTAAAGTGCGTAAAATAATGACAATAAATAAAATGACAGTAAATAAAATTGCGAGTAATAAAATGACAGTAAATAAAGATACGATGAGAAATATAATAAAAGAATTATGCTTATTTAAACTTCCGTAATCATGATGTTTGACGTGTTGATTTTAATTTATTACCATGGGTTAATTGTCCTTTGTCCTGGTTTATTTGATACGTCTATCTGGTTTTTGTCCATAATAGTCCATCGGTCATAAAAATAAAGTGCGAGTATCCTCGTCAAATTACCCTTATACCCGAAGTCAAATATTCCAACTGATTAAGGATTTAAACTGTGACGCAGTTATCACTTCTGTCAACAATTACACCAGTTATCACTGTATGTAATCCACCCCTGTTTTAATTAGTTTATGAATATTAATTCATCCACTTGATCAGAATGAATAATCAATTACCCAACCCAATTGATTAATTAAATGATTATAACAGATTCCATATGAACATCACTAAATAGGACAACCATAATCATTATTAATTATTAGGTTAATTAATTTGAAGATAGGTTCGACAGACTCCAATGAGTTGTCACTCAATTAGACAATACCCCCCATCTATTAATAGTCAATAGTTCAATTTCCACAAGTGTCGGTCTTTTGCCCAAACCTTAATTATGGTCCAAAGTTCAATAACCCCTTCTTAATATTTTAGCCCAACATCACGATTACTTCAGCTCAAATAAGCATAATAATAACTTAGTTACGATACATTAATGTAAAAAGGTTGAACATAACTTACAATGATTAAAAATAGCGTAGCGTTACACGGACAGAATTTCGACTTACACACTCAAACGATCTCTATCATAAATCTTATTATTATCATAATTTAAAATTAAAATTAAGATTATTGTTATATCTTATTAAGTTAACATTATGATAGAGATATAGAATATAGATATTGATAAATAAGAAAAAGATAGAAAAAGGTGTGTTTTTACATTACGATTACAAAGCCTTTTATAGGCGAATTTAGAAATTGAATTTTCACTTATGACCCCTGAACTATGCTCAATTAACAACTTTTTATTATTTAATAATATTCTTATTATGAATTATTTAAATATTATATTTTATTCTTGTGCATAGTTGACTCGTAATTTTTACACCGTTGCGTCGAGCGTTGAGAGTTGACTCTGGTCCCGGTTCCGGATTTTCGAACGTCCTTGCGTACAATTTTATATTTTGTACTTTGCGTTTTGTAACTTGTACTCTTGTCATTTTTAGACGTTCCTCATCAATAATTTGAACCTTTTTGATTGTATCTTGTACTTTTGAGCTTTTTGGACCTTTGTGTCTTCAATTCGTCGTTTTCGCCTTTTGTCTTCGCACTTATTTAAAATAAACGAATATTACTTGAAAATGGAACAATTGCAACTAAAATCTTGTCTTTCTTGGGGGATTTTGCTATGAAATATATGTTCCTTTTTAGCCTTATCAATATCCCCACACTTGAGCGTTGCTTGTCCTCAAGCAATACAGTCTTGAAATAATATAATACATCACACGAATCACTTCTTTATTCTTCACACTTTGTACATCAGTGATTTTGATAGAGCGGTATAAACAATGATAGTAACGATATGGTTAAAGGTGGGTGTGTCATCCACAGTTGCCTTGGGTTTAGGACAACGACACTTGCAATCAAATAGCCGATTTACTTTCGGTTTCCAAAGCAAAGTGCACATTTGAAAGGCGGTTTACAGTCCCACATGACTATAAAAATTTAGATCCTTTAAGGAAATTGGATCTTTATGAAAACATTTGATCTTTTGAAAATTCAAGCTAGATTTTACCCTAGACAAGTTTTCTGATTTGATCCATCATCGGTGTTGCAAAATATATTTGTGGATCAATATTTTGGCTAAAACTTTTAGGTTCGTGTAATCCACTGCTATCCCGGTATCGGAAAGTACACATCCAGTTTACTTGTTCCGTATATTATCTTTCGGTAAACTACCGTCCGGTTGTAAAGGAAAGCGATGAACAAGAAACTGTTAAGGCAATGTCCCGTGACATGCAGATGATTATGGTCTTTTAACGTGTCGGATGCTAGAACTATCCTTGGTAGGAGCGATAGTAAAGATCATCCTATGATTTTTCGGTCTGGCACAAGGTCCTGTCTCCGACCATGCTATGCAACCACCGTTCTTACGGTTGACACCCGATTTAGTTCAGGTGACCTAATGAATTCCAGGTGAATTCCTAGGATTTTACGTTCAATGGTAATGAACGCATTGAAAATGAGTTTTCAGAAAACAAATCGGTTTGTATTTTTTATCAAAATATTTTCTCGTTCAAGCTCGAGTTTAGATATCATTGAATTCCATGAGTTTGAATTCTCAATCTTTAAGGTCAATCTCAAGGATTGAGTAATATCAGTCTTAAAAGCTGATTTTTAATCTTTAAGGAGATTATCCTTTCTGGGGATCTGATTCATTAGTCTTATCAAGCTAATTTGCACGGTGCCTCCCCATTGTACGAGATAAATCCTTCTCATGGTTAGGATAAATCTGACCACTTGGCGACCCTGTTTGATGCTGAGGTCCGTGGATTTCCTGCTGATTTTAGAGATGACTTTTCTAGATTTTTCGTCAACCTACAGCTGGTCTGGACGACAACTTCTTGACCTAAATCAAGAAGCACGTGTCTTTTTCGGAAGACTTTACTTCCTTTTAATGATGGAATTGATTCATCGTGTAGATCCATCTTTCTTTCAAATATATTACAGTAAACCGGGTAAAACTGATTAGTATCATCCAAAACAAAAGTACCTGCAATAATCTTGTACAAAGATATGTGATAGATAATTTTTAATTGAATAACTTGGTACATTCTCCCCACACTTAGTTTCTTTCTTTGCCTTTTTATTCTCCTTTATTCCATTTTAAATGAATTCAAGCATTTTAGGTTGTTTCTCAATTTATGTCCTTTCCGAGGTAACGATAATTTCGGCATTAACACCTAGTTTTATCGTTCATAAATATGTATAAACATGATTTTGAATTCATTTAGTTAAAAAATTTTAAAATTTTCATAATATTTAGAAAATAAGCCAAGTATAAACCCGAGAGAATTTATAACCCTTCCCCACACTTGAGATCATGCAATGCCCTCATTTGCATGAAATCAGACTATAATTATTAATTCATGAGGGTGATTAGTGTAGAAAAGTGATTAAAAATACCCAGTTTGTAATTACAAAGCTCGTCGAATGATAGATGGCGCGCCTCATCGTTCATTCCTTCATTTATTATATCACATTTGTTGTTTTGCATCTTGTCGTCAAAATCAGTACCTTTTGCTGAACTTAATGTTAGTCTTTGAAAGTGCGTTGTTTTACCCTGTTGTTTATATGATAAAATACGAACATATATACATATTTTTAAAGTTGGGTATATTACCCCACGTTCAAAAATTTATAAAATCAAATATATTTTTTTTTGGCATACTTTAAATCAATAAAATTAAAAATAATGATGAAAAAATTTTTCGCCCCGCCCTCGGGTAAAGTAATTTCGGCTCAACGGCCTAGTCTTCAACTCACGACGAATTTTAGAAATCATTTTTTTTCAACTTAATGAAATAAAGTAAATTTTTGTTTTTAAATTCACACAAAACTTAAAAAGAAAACATATTAATTTCATATAAAACCTAAAAAACAAAAAAAATTCAGAATGGGGGGAGAAAACTAGTTCTTTAGTGTCTGCTAGCGGAAAAGACCAATCGAATTCCATTCTCGGAACTACACGAGAACAGAACAACTAACTCCAAACAGCATTTTCTTTTTAGAATATTTGAATCTCCTCACACTTAGGTAGATGTGGTGTCGAAATTGTGATTAACTTCATTGTCAATTTCTCTTGGACCATAATCAACTTGCATATCTGTGACTTTTGCTTTAAGCCAGTGACCAGCTTTTTCCGTAATATCCACAAATTCAACTAGCTTCGCCTTTTCTTTAGGCGACAGATTGGATACTAACCGGTTATATAACCTAAAGTTTCCCTTACTTTTAGCATCAATAACCCGTTTAAAAAGTTTCTTCATTGAACTGTTAATAACGGGGTTATTTAATTTCGTATCAACTATGGGGTTCTTTATTATCAAGTCATCATTAGGTGTTACTTCATTTTCCCCACACTTAGGCGTTCTATTATTGTTAAGCATTACCGTTGGAGTTGGTAAAACAACATGGTTCTTACCAATCGTTTTTGTCGGTTCAACGGTTTTGGTTTGTGGATATTTAGACTTTCGAATCATAAAGGTGATCGATTTCTCATCATTACTAAGTGTCATTCTACCCTTTCTTATATCAAATAACGCCCCGGTGGACGCTAAGAATGGTCGACCTAAAATTAGAGGAACGTTTGAGTCCTCTTCTATGTCAATGACAATGAATTCGACTAGAAAGGTTAAATTACCTACTTGAACGGGTAGGTTGTCAGCAATTCCAACTGGGTGCTTAATGGTTTGATCAAGGAGTCGAACACTCATATCCGTTGGAGTTAACTCACCTACACCTAATCTCTTATATAATGAAAGAGGCATAACACTCACACTTGAACCTAAATCTGCTAGTGCATCATACATGACACAGTCACTAAGTAGACAAGGAACAATAAATTCACCCGGATCACCTACCCTAGGTGGAGGATTTGGTGGAACTGTCTTCACCGGGTTTACTTCTACTGTTTTTGTTTCTTGCACTTTTTTATTCTTCTTCTTCTTCTTTCCAGAGGTATCACAAACTTTATTACCTATTACTTGCTCATACTCAACTCCTTTTCTTGGAAACGGGATGGGTGGTCTGTATGGTGCCACCACTGGCTTTACATACTCGGGTGGTGGTGGTGGTGTAACTTCTTCATTGTTACTTACATCTAAAACTTTCCCATCTTCTGGTATTGGTTTTTCAGAATTTGTTGATATCATGTTAACATTTTCATTCCGAGGATTTACTTCATTATTACTCGGTAGCTTTCCTTGTTCCCTTTCACTCATCAATCTAACAAGAGTACCTACTTGTTTTTCTAGATTCAAAATGGAAGCTTGTTGAGTTCTAAATGACTGCTCAAACCTCTCATTCATTTGGGTTTGAGTTTCAATAAATTGTGTTTGAGATTCAACTAGCTTAAATACCACTTCTTCCAGATTTGACTTCTTCTCGTCGGTTTGTTGTGGTGGTTTATACAAGCCAGGTCTTTGTTGATTGAAAGTGTTGTTTTGAGTTGGTTGGTTATTCGGACCTTGTTGGTTATACGAGTTATTGTCGGGTCCTTTTGGATTGTAAAGAATGTTTTGATTTCGATTGAAGTTTGGCCTTGGCGGTTGATAATTATTCTGATAACTATTTTCCAGCCTTTGGTTCATGTAGACAACATTCTCACGTTGTTCCATCGTTTGTTCAATGTGACAGTCTTTCATTAAGTGTGGTCCACCGCATTGCTCACAACTGATTCGTATTGCGTGAATATCTTTATTCATCTTTTCCATTCGTCTTTCGAAAGCATCTATTTTTGCGGAAACGGAATCAAAGTCATGGCTAGAATCGGCTCTAGCCGCTTTAGATGAACGAAAAATATCTTTTTCTTGGTGCCACTCATGCGAGTGGGAGGCTGTGTTATCAATAATTTTGTAAGCTTCAGTTGCGGTTTTCTTCATAATGGAACCACCAGCTGTTATGTCGATGTCTTTTCGTGTAGCAACGTTGACACCTTGGTAGAATATTTGTACTATTTGGTAAGTGTCTAAACCGTGTTGAGGACATCCTCTCAACATCCTTCCGAATCTTGTCCACGCCGCATATAATGTTTCATTTGGCTTTTGCGCGAACGTAACAATTTCTCCTTGAAGTCTCACGGCTTTAGATGCCGAAAAAGAATTGTTTAAGAAATTTTTCAACTAAAACATCCCATGTGTCAATCGCCCCTTCAGGTAACGATTCTAACCAATCTTTGGCTTTTCCCTTTAAAGTCCAGGGAAACAACATGAGATAGATCTGCTCATCTTCCACTTCTCGGATTTTGAATAGAGTACAAATTCTTTTAAACGTACGAAGGTGTTCGTTAGGATCTTCATTCGGTGCACCACTGAATTGGCATTGGTTAGTTATCATGTGTAGAATTTGTCCTTTGATTTCATAATCTGGCGCATTAACTTCTGGCTTAATAATGGCGTGACCTTGGCCCGTGCGTGTGGCTCTCATTCGATCTTCCATACTTAGAGGTTCCGTTACTTCCATAATTGAATTTGTTGAATACGAATCACTAGAGGATTCTGATTTAATGGTTTGTGGCTCAGGAGGAATAATTAGTGGTTCAGGATCTTGGAATTGTCCTTGAATATGCTCCGGGTTCTTAATTGTGAAGTCGGGTTCAAAAGATGGATTATCGGAAATTTGAGTTGGAGTTCTTGTTCGACTAGATGACGATTCTAAAGAAAAATCAACGGCGACAATATTTGCTAGATGTCTTGATCGAGTTACAGGTGGTGAACGTATGAAAGGTGGTGAACGTTTTGCTCGGTGCATTCACAGAATATCCTATTAGTTATAAAAATAAGAAAAACTTATATAAGTTGTCCAATCAATAGACTTTTCTGATTTTGCCCACGTTTCGAATAGCCAAAAGATGCAGCAGAGGGGCAGGATTCGTTTGGTCTCAATATAATTGAGTACTGTTTGGCTCCAATAACCCGGTCCACGTACAAATCCAACTATTATTACGAACCAGAAAATTTTGATGTCTATCAATTTAACCACTTAAAATAAATTTTCGTAATTTTAAGAAATTTAGAGAAGAAGTAGAAAAAAATCTAAGTCCTAAAAACTAGAATGGCGAGAAATAAGAAAGAAAAAGATTGCGCGTCGAAAAAGGTCGAAAAATAAAAAGGTCGAAAAATAGGCGTCGAAAAATAAAAATAAGAAAGTAGTGCGAAATACGGCGTCGTAAAATTCTAAAGCACCTAAAACTTAATCTAAGGAATAAGCACTTAAGGGATTTTACGGCAAAGCCTAAAAATTCTAGAAGTAAAAATAACTATGGCAAAACTAAACTTAATACTAAAAGTTGCGACTATAGTCTAAAAATCTAAAGGTAATAAAACTAAAAAAAAACAATTTTTTTTTATAGACAAAATCTTAAAAAATATATATTTTTTTTAATAATTTTTTTTTTTTTTTTACGTTTTTTTTTTTTTTTTTTTACGTTTTTGTTTTTTTTTTTTTAAGTTTTTTTTTTTTTTTTTTTACGTTTTTTTTTAAAACGAATTTTTTTTTCTAAAAAAAAACGTTTTTATTTTTTACAATTTTTTTTTTTTTTTTAAAAAAAATGATTTTTTTTACAAATTAATACTTTTTTTTATAATTATTATTTTTTTTTCAAAACTTTTTTTTTAATTCATTTACTATTCATGAATAGTAAATGAAAAGAAATTAATTAATTTACTATTCACATGAAAGCGACATGATAGAAATTATTAATTACAATTTACATAATATACCCCTGAAGTATTTAATAAATACGACTTTTTAAAACTTTTACGATTCAAAATATATTCTAAAATATTATTATATTATTATATTCTATTTCAATATTATTATATTATTATATTTTATTTCAATATTATTATAATTAAAAATATAGCGTTTTAGCGCTCCCCGGCAGCGGCGCCAAAAACTTGATGATGTGCAGCGGGGGTACGAAATAGTATTATTTTTAATACAAAATACTACAAAATATGACACAAGTTTTATTAATTTACGGATGGGATATACCTAAACCTTGCTACAACACTATAGGCAGTGTACCTAATCGTAGAGTAGTGTAGTTTTTAGTAAGTCCGGTTCGTTCCACAGGGAGCTGGTGATACTTACTATATTTTTAACTATATTTATATAAAATATATATAATTATATAAGTAGTAATATTATTATAAAAGGGGGGTTTTACCGTTTAATGACCGGTTTGTCGATTCTATATTTTAAGCGTAAAGATAAATGACGATAATTAAAGTGCGTAAAATAATGACAATAAATAAAATGACAGTAAATAAAATTGCGAGTAATAAAATGACAGTAAATAAAGATACGATGAGAAATATAATAAAAGAATTATGCTTATTTAAACTTCCGTAATCATGATGTTTGACGTGTTGATTTTAATTTATTACCATGGGTTAATTGTCCTTTGTCCTGGTTTATTTGATACGTCTATCTGGTTTTTGTCCATAATAGTCCATCGGTCATAAAAATAAAGTGCGAGTATCCTCGTCAAATTACCCTTATACCCGAAGTCAAATATTCCAACTGATTAAGGATTTAAACTGTGACGCAGTTATCACTTCTGTCAACAATTACACCAGTTATCACTGTATGTAATCCACCCCTGTTTTAATTAGTTTATGAATATTAATTCATCCACTTGATCAGAATGAATAATCAATTACCCAACCCAATTGATTAATTAAATGATTATAACAGATTCCATATGAACATCACTAAATAGGACAACCATAATCATTATTAATTATTAGGTTAATTAATTTGAAGATAGGTTCGACAGACTCCAGTGAGTTGTCACTCAATTAGACAATACCCCCCATCTATTAATAGTCAATAGTTCAATTTCCACAAGTGTCGGTCTTTTTGCCCAAACCTTAATTATGGTCCAAAGTTCAATAACCCCTTCTTAATATTTTAGCCCAACATCACGATTACTTCAGCTCAAATAAGCATAATAATAACTTAGTTACGATACATTAATGTAAAAAGGTTGAACATAACTTACAATGATTAAAAATAGCGTAGCGTTACACGGACAGAATTTCGACTTACACACTCAAACGATCTCTATCATAAATCTTATTATTATCATAATTTAAAATTAAAATTAAGATTATTGTTATATCTTATTAAGTTAACATTATGATAGAGATATAGAATATAGATATTGATAAATAAGAAAAAGATAGAAAAAGGTGTGTTTTTACATTACGATTACAAAGCCTTTTATAGGCGAATTTAGAAATTGAATTTTCACTTATGACCCCTGAACTATGCTCAATTAACAACTTTTTATTATTTAATAATATTCTTATTATGAATTATTTAAATATTATATTTTATTCTTGTGCATAGTTGACTCGTAATTTTTACACCGTTGCGTCGAGCGTTGAGAGTTGACTCTGGTCCCGGTTCCGGATTTTCGAACGTCCTTGCGTACAATTTTATATTTTGTACTTTGCGTTTTGTAACTTGTACTCTTGTCATTTTTAGACGTTCCTCATCAATAATTTGAACCTTTTTGATTGTATCTTGTACTTTTGAGCTTTTTGGACCTTTGTGTCTTCAATTCGTCGTTTTCGCCTTTTGTCTTCGCACTTATTTAAAATAAACGAATATTACTTGAAAATGGAACAATTGCAACTAAAATCTTGTCTTTCTTGGGGGATTTTGCTATGAAATATATGTTCCTTTTTAGCCTTATCATATATTTATTATTATTACTAAACAAAAGTGTCATTATTATCAAAATCAGTATTCTCATTACCAATACTATTAAATTGTTCACTTTATTAAAAACTACTATTATTATTATCATTATTATGAAACTTGTTATAAAAATTATCATCAATATTATCATTTATAGAATTAGCAATACTATTATCATTGTTATGAGATTCATTATAAAAACTATCATTAATAATATCATATATATATATATATATATATATATATATATATATATATATATATATATATATATATATATATATAATTATTAACACTATCACTATTATTATTATCCTTAAATCAGAAATATTATAATTATTATTTTTACAAACAAAAGATATATATATATATATATATATATATATATATATATATATATATATATATATATATATATATATATATATATATATATATATATATATATATATATATATCAAAGAAGCATTATAATACATTATAAGTATTAATAAAAATCGTATATAAATATTAATCATAATACATAACTAAATATATATATATATATATATATATATATATATATATATATAAATGTGTTCAATTACAACATTAAATTTTAATAAATATATGAATAATATAGGTTCGTGAATCCGAGGTCAACCCTGCATTTGTTCAATATCGTTATATGTACTTTTACTACAAAATACATTAGGTGAGTTTCATTTGCCCTTTTACTCTTTACGTTTTTGGGCTGAGAATACATGCAAATGCTTTATTAACTGTTTTAAAATATTTATATGCGTGAGTTTCATTTGCCTTTTTACCCTTTATATTTTTGGGCTGAGAATACATGCGCAATTTTTATAAATGTTTTACGAAATAGACACAAGTAATCGAAACTACATTATATGGTTGAATTATCGAAATCGAATATGCCCTTTTATTAAGTCTGGTAATCTAAGAATTAGGGAACAGACACCCTAATTGACGCGAACTCTAAAGGTAGATCTATCGGGCCCAACAAGCCCCATCCAAAGTACCGGATGCTTTAGTACTTTGAAATTTATATCATGTCCGAAGGAGGATCCCGGAATGATGGGGATATTCTTATATGCACATTGTGAATGTCGGTTACCAGGTGTTCAATCCATATGAATGATATTTTGTCTCTATGCATGGGACGTATATTTATGAGAACTGAATATGGAAATCTTGTGGTCTATTAAAATGATGATAATGGTTATTTATGTTAAACTAATGAACTCACCAACCTTTTGGTTGATACTTTAAAGCATGTTTATTCTCAGGTACGAAAGAAATCTTCCGCTGTGCATTTGCTCATTTTAGGGATATTACTTGGAGTCATTCATGACATATTTCAAAAAACGTTGCATTCGAGTCGTTGAGTTCATCAAGATTAATATTAAGTCAATTATAGTTAGATATATTATGAAATGGTATGTATGCCGTCAACTTTCGATGTAATGAAATATTGTCTTTTCAAAAACGAATGCAATGTTTGTAAAATGTATCATATAGAGGTCAAGTACCTCGCGATGAAATCAACTATTGTAAATCGTTTATAATTGATACAGACTTCGTCTGGATGGATTAGGACGGGTCACTACACCAATTTTGTCACAACTTCAGCAAGTCAACTTCGACTTTTCGTTCGAAACAACAATATTATAACCTTGATATATATATGCGTACTCTTTTATTGCTACCAATGAACCTTTTATATTCCATCTTATTACCCGCAGACGTACCAGTAACCTCGTTGCTCTTTGGCTTAAATCTCTCCGACAAATCACTATATTTATCTATTAAAGTTTCATCATGTACTCATCCGCATCTTGCAACAAGAATTGCCATACCAATTACCGAAAATCAGCAAATCTGTATTGTGAGTCTCGCAACGTTTCCACAACAACAGTTATATGTATCCATATAACATTTATCTCTTAGAACTATGATCTTCCATTCTGAAATTCTGAAAAGCACCCAGTCTGCGAATTAATACTCTGAATTTTGAAAAGTTGAATGAAGCAACAAAAACTTTAAACGACCTCAACAGCCAAAAGTTGATGATAAAGAATTGTATGTTGGCAAAGCTCAGAAAAAGTTTGAAACTGAAAAACTGATTGAGCAAACTACGAAGGAGTCTCTGAACAAAACACAAGGACTAAACTTGTACATTAAGAATCCTGATGATTCTGTTTCTGATGAAATCTTTAGCGAATACCTTGCTTCTCATTCCAAACTCTTGCGGACAAATTTTCTTCACCATCCTTCGATATTAGAAATTCCAAGATATCATCGTATCTTTCATTATAAATATCCTCCGTATTGCTGAAGATATTTTCATAACTATTCTTATCTGAAATCATTAATTTCTTAGTGCTATCAGTGTTACATCATATCGAAACTGTTAGTTTCTATATTCTGTAAACTTTCGAGCTTAAAATATGAATGTTATTGAAGTAATGTTGGGAACTGATGCATGAGTTAGTATAATATAATGACACTTGATCAACGTGATTATATTATAGTAAGACATGCTGAGTTTCTAAATGTAACGTGATGATTCACAGATCATAACGTCATCATGTGCCATTTTACACGACTCTTACATTCTATCTAATCTACAACCATATCAAGAATATATTTTCTTGATAATTCTATCTTTTCCGTGATGTCTGGTAATTTAAAAAAAATCAGATCGTGCTAATACAATTTATTTCTTAGAACATTAGTCATGTTCATTCGAAACACCATACCTACGAATTCTGGACCGTTACTCGCTTTATTAAAGATCGAGAAGATAATAAAAAGGCAAAGAGCCCCAAGATATAAGAGAAAATATAAAGCTCAATAACAACACGGAGAATACAAACCGTAGATATTAAAATGAATAGCAATATAAAGACACGTTAGAATTAAGAATAGTATCACCCCAAGGTAATAATAGAAGTAAACAGATTTTTTCTGGTAGAAGATTGAAAAGAAGGATGACAGAAATGATAATTAGGAAAATATCAAGGATTAGAACTGGATTAAGCATTTTCAAAATCTTTTGGATGTATAGACTAAGAAGGAAAGTATAAGAATGGTGATAATAATGGAACGGAAGAGTTTAATTTATAATGGAAATATCAGACAGAGTAATCGAGGCAGATCACCGTATTTAATTATAGAGATCTTAATTTCCTTACTCGCCGAAGAATCAAATATTTTAAGATTTCGAAGATTTTCTTTAAACCCCTTGAATTTCGGAATTCAACCAAGACAACGTCAAAAGTTAAGATGCACCTTATTTTTCTAAATTCAACCCTGACTACGACAAAATATAAGACGAATCTTTACCTCTTTATTTCGCTCTTTTGTGATAACTTCACTCGTGCTCTTCGAGTAATCTAATTATAATATCCATATTGCTCAACAGTAATAAAACTCTATTTATCAGCCCATATTCGTCATGAAAATATTTTTATTGTTAGCCATAATGACCACAATCAAATTTCGGGACGAACTTTCTTTAACGGGTAGGTACTGTGACGACCCGGAAATTTCCGACCAAATTTAAACTTAATCTTTATATGATTTCGATACGATAAGCAAAGTATGTAATGTTGAGTCTAGAAAATTTTGGAACGATGTTCATATATTCAATTGACCTTCGACTGCTCTCGACGATTCACGAACAATTAATTGTAAATAGATATGTGTGTATGTATATATAAATAATAATTCAAAATAATATTTGAGGTATTATATATTGTTGTTATTAAAAATTAATAAAATAAAAAATAGGATATTATAATAATTATTATTTAAAACATAACTATATATAAATAAAGTATATTAAAAATATATTTTGTGATTTCGAAGTTATTTAGTAAATGACGGCTAACTTAATCACACGTTTTATATTTAAATTATATTATAATTATTTTTATATTATATCCTCAAAATCTGTTATTAAATTCAATCATACCATTGTACTTAATTGATTGATTCTTGAAATTACTATACTTAATTTAGATGTTAAACCTACTTTTTCAATTTGGACACATTCGTTTATATTTTCTTGATGATTGTTATTTCAATTACACCACACCCAATTAATGTTAGGCATTACCATCTTTTTACTTATTAGCATATCACAATCAATATTATGTAGATATACATATATACATTGTATGATTGATACAATTATTAAACATCAATTCAAACATCCACTTGTCTAAATGTATTTCATCCGTGAACTAATTGAAACACAATTTGAATTACTGTGCTCCACTTTTTGAGTTGTTTAAGTCAGTGAACTTGAGATATTGATTGGGATATTGTTGCCTATTGCCTTTTTCTTTCTGTATCAATCAAATTGCATGAGTTATTATGATATGATATATTAAGTTATATATATATATATATATATATATATATATATATATATATCTTTTACACTTACACCTACACATACATATATGGATACAATTACATATATACTACATATCCACAAGTTACCTCTGCAACCCGAAACCATCTAACCCCCATTACCTTGATGGTTATCGGAAACCACCTCGCAAAACTTTCGATAACTATCAACCATAACCGCCACCAAAACCGTTCGAACCACCTTGCATTCTTGAGCTACATTCACACCAAAACCACCTTCATCTTTATGTTCTATTTTATTGACGGGAACCACTGCATCACCCGAAAACACATCATCTCCTTAATTCTATCTATTTTATGTTTTTTTTTCAATCAAAGACATCAAGGTCTCCACCACTAATCACCACCTTTCTTCTTCTTTTGCAAACTCACCATCACACACATATAAGAGTTAGTCATTACTATTATCGTTCCTGGATCGATTATTGTTGTTAAGTACTAACAGTATCATCACAAACCTCTTGATATTATTAGTTGTTAAGTGCTATGTTGTCATGATTGTTGCTTCCTGTTGAACCACATCGATAACCATACGACTCAAATTAAAAACAAACCTAGGAACCACGTTATTGCTTACTGCTACGACCCACTTGGGACTGCCATTTAATAACCATAAACCACTTGCCAGCTTCATCAAACCCGTCACCTTTAATTCACTCACCCTTCATGTTTATCAACCAATCAAACACCACCTACTTCCTGTATGAACACCTATCTTATTGTTCCTGTTGTAAGCTATTCGAACATTTTCCAAAAGAGAACCAAAACCCACCTGCAAAATAAACTGTTCCTTTTGTTTTATCCTTTTTGTTCGAGATCTTTTGAAAACCCACTTGATTTAAAAATATTGTATGATGATAAAGAATCGATTATTTATGTAAGAAGTGTTGTTTCTTTTAAAAACCGAAGACCCCACTTATACCTAATCCATTCACCCAAAATAGTTTATGCAAAGGGACGTAATTAGTTGAATGATTAGTAGGCACAACTTGGACATGAAGACCCCACCCTTTATTTGTATATATATATATATATTTTTTCATTCGTCGACCAACCTGTGGTGTAAGGATTAGATCGATGGGACCAGGAATATATTTAATAGTTGGGCCGTCGCTAGATTTGAGCTTTTGTGTTGGCAGATTATTATCAGGACTTGATAATGGTAGTGTGGATAGAACTCAAATGATGAGATAATGATGATTGATGATGATGCAATAATAATATAAATCGGGTGCTGTTGTTGTTATATGGTTCCTACTGCTACTTTTATCAATATTAAGATGATGATGTAAAATAGTAATAAGAAAACCGATGATGATTGAAATTAGTATAAGATGATTGATGATGTTGGTGAGGATAAAATAAGCATGATGATGAATGATAATGATTTTGAACTATGATGATGATATTAAACGATGAAGATGAAACGAAGAGAACTGCTCGTCTGCTACACCGAATGGTTTCATTGTTAATTGGGTTTGGATAATTGGGTCGCTAGGGTATTAAATGAACTTGCAAATTGCCTTAGGCTGTATTAGACTACCATGTCCTTTTTATAATTGGGCCGAAATCCAATTGTATATGATGAAGAAACAGCTACGTGGTTTACATATAATTTATTCGTGAATTACCACAAGAAGTAATGGTAGAGGAATGGTAACTGTTATTGTTGGTTAAGCTGAGGTCGCGGGTTCGAGCCCGGTGAAATGTCCCGTTCTTATTGATTAAAAACGTTCCATATTAATTGATTTCGTTGCGAGGTTTTGACCTCTATATGAGACGTTTTTCAAAGACTGCATTCATTTTAAAACAAACCATAACCTTTATTTCATCAATAAAGGTTTAAAAAGCTTTACGTAGATTATCAAATAATGATAATCTAAAATATCTTGTTTACACACGACCATTACATAATAGTTTACAATACAAATATGTTACAACAAAATAAGTTTCTTGAATCCAGTTTTTACACAATATCATGCAAGCATGGACTCCAAATCTCGTCCTTATTTAAGTATGTGACAGCGGAAGCTCTTAATAATCACCTGAGAATAAACATGCTTAAAACGTCAACAAAAATGTTGGTGAGTTATAGGTTTAACCTATATATATCAAATCATAATAATAGACCACAAGATTTCATATTTCAATACACATCCCATACATAGAGATAAAAATCATTCATATGGTGAACACCTGGTAACCGACATTAACAAGATGCATATATAAGAATATCCCCATCATTCCGGGACACCCTTCAGATATGATATAAATTTCGAAGTACTAAAGCATCCGGTACTTTGGATGGGGTTTGTTAAGCCCAATAGATCTATCTTTAGGATTCGCGTCAATTAGGGTGTCTGTTCCCTAATTCTTAGATTACCAGACTTAATAAAAAGGGGCATATTCGATTTCGATAATTCAACCATAGAATGTAGTTTCACGTACTTGTGTCTATTTTGTAAATCATTTATAAAACCTGCATGTATTCTCATCCAAAAAATATTAGATTTTAAAAGTGGGACTATAACTCACTTTCACAGATTTTTACTTCGTCGGGAAGTAAGACTTGGCCACTGGTTGATTCACGAACCTATAACAATATATACATATATATCAAAGTATGTTCAAAATATATTTACAACACTTTTAATATATTTTGATGTTTTAAGTTTATTAAGTCAGCTGTCCTCGTTAGTAACCTACAACTAGTTGTCCACAGTTAGATGTACAGAAATAAATCGATAAATATTATCTTGAATCAATCCACGACTCAGTGTATACGTATCTCAGTATTGATCACAACTCAAACTATATATATTTTGGAATCAACCTCAACCCTGTATAGCTAACTCCAACATTCACATATAGAGTGTCTATGGTTGTTCCGAAATATATATAGATGTGTCGACATGATAGGTCGAAACATTGTATACGTGTCTATGGTATCTCAAGATTACATAATATACAATACAAGTTGATTAAGTTATGGTTGGAATAGATTTGTTACCAATTTTCACGTAGCTAAAATGAGAAAAATTATCCAATCTTGTTTTACCCATAACTTCTTCATTTTAAATCCGTTTTGAGTGAATCAAATTGCTATGGTTTCATATTGAACCCTATTTTATGAATCTAAACAGAAAAAGTATAGGTTTATAGTCGGAAAAATAAGTTACAAGTCGTTTTTGTAAAGGTAGTCATTTCAGTCGAAAGAACGACGTCTAGATGACCATTTTAGAAAACATACTTCCACTTTGAGTTTAACCATAATTTTTGGATATAGTTTCATGTTCATAATAAAAATCATTTTCTCAGAATAAAAACTTTTAAATCAAATTTTATCATAGTTTTTAATTAACTAACCCAAAACAGCCCGCGGTGTTACTACGACGGCGTAAATCCGGTTTTACGGTGTTTTTCGTGTTTCCAGGTTTTAAATCATTAAGTTAGCATATCATATAGATATAGAACATGTGTTTAATTTATTTTAAAAGTCAAGTTAGAAGGATTAACTTTTGTTTGCGAACAAGTTTAGAATTAACTAAACTATGTTCTAGTGATTACAAGTTTAAACCTTCGAATAAGATAGCTTTATATGTATGAATCGAATGATGTTATGAACATCATTACTACCTTAAGTTCCTTGGATAAACCTACTGGAAAAGAGAAAAATGGATCTAGCTTCAATGGATCCTTGGATGGCTCGAAGTTCTTGAAGCAGAATCATGACACGAAAACAAGTTCAAGTAAGATCATCACTTAAAATAAGATTGTTATAGTTATAGAAATTGAACCAAAGTTTGAATATGATTATTACCTTGTATTAGAATGATAACCTACTGTAAGAAACAAAGATTTCTTGAGGTTGGATGATCACCTTACAAGATTGGAAGTGAGCTAGCAAACTTGAAAGTATTCTTGATTTTATGAAACTAGAACTTTTGGAATTTATGAAGAACACTTAGAACTTGAAGATAGAACTTGAGAGAGATCAATTAGATGAAGAAAATTGAAGAATGAAAGTGTTTGTAGGTGTTTTTGGTCGTTGGTGTATGGATTAGATATAAAGGATATGTTATTTTGTTTTCATGTAAATAAGTCATGAATGATTACTCATATTTTTGTAATTTTATGAGATATTTCTTGCTAGTTGCCAAATGATGGTTCCCACATGTGTTAGGTGACTCACATGGGCTGCTAAGAGCTGATCATTGGAGTGTATATACCAATAGTACATACATCTAAAAGCTGTGTATTGTACGAGTACGAATACGGGTGCATACGAGTAGAATTGTTGATGAAACTGAACGAGGATGTAATTGTAAGCATTTTTGTTAAGTAGAAGTATTTTGATAAGTGTATTGAAGTCTTTCAAAAGTATATAAATACATATTAAAACACTACATGTATATACATTTTAACTGAGTCGTTAAGTCATCGTTAGTTGTTAGATGTAAGTGTTGTTTTGAAACCTTTAGGTTAACGATCTTGTTAAATGTTGTTAACCCAATGTTTATAATATCAAATGAGATTTTAAATTATTGTATTATCATGATATTATCATGTATGAATATCTCTTAATATGATATATATACATTAAATGTCTTTACAACGATAATCGTTACATATATGTCTCGTTTAAAAATCATTAAGTTAGTAGTCTTGTTTTTACATATGTAGTTCATTGTTAATATACTTAATGATATGTTTACTTATCATAGTATCATGTTAACTATATATATATCCATATATATGTCATCATATAGTTTTTACAAGTTTTAACGTTCGTGAATCACCGGTCAACTTGGGTGGTCAATTGTCTATATGAAACATATTTCAATTAATCAAGTCTTAACAAGTTTGATTGCTTAACATGTTGGAAACATTTAATCATGTAAATATCAATCTCAATTAATATATATAAACATGGAAAAGTTCGGGTCACTACAGTACCTACCCGTTAAATAAATTTCGTCCCGAAATTTTAAGCTGTTGAAGGTGTTGACGAATCTTCTGGAAATAGATGCGGATATTTCTTCTTCATCTGATCTTCATGCTCCCAGGTGAACTCGGGTCCTCTACGAGCATTCCATCGAACCTTAACAATTGGTATCTTGTTTTGCTTAAGTCTTTTAACCTCACGATCCATTATTTCGACGGGTTCTTCGATGAATTGAAGTTTTTCGTTGATTTGGATTTCATCTAACGGAATAGTGATATCTTCTTTAGCAAAACATTTCTTCAAATTCGAGATGTGGAAAGTGTTATGTACAGCCGCGAGTTGTTGAGGTAACTCAAGTCGGTAAGCTACTGGTCCGACACGATCAATAATCTTGAATGGTCCAATATACCTTGGATTTAATTTCCCTCGTTTACCAAATCGAACAACGCCTTTCCAAGGTGCAACTTTAAGCATGACCATCTCTCCAATTTCAAATTCTATATCTTTTCTTTTAATGTCAGCGTAGCTCTTTTGTCGACTTTGGGCGGTTTTCAACCGTTGTTGAATTTGGATGATCTTCTTGGTAGTTTCTTGTATAATATCCGGACCCGTAATCTGTCTATCCCCCACTTCACTCCAACAAATCGGAGATCTGCACTTTCTACCATAAAGTGCTTCAAATGGCGCCATCTCAATGCTTGAATGGTAGCTATTGTTGTAGGAAAATTCTACTAACGGTAGATGTCGATCCCAACTGTTTCCGAAATCAATAACACATGCTCGTAGCATGTGTTATATCGTCCTTTCGCTCTGCCCATCAGTTTGTGGATGATAGGCAGTACTCATGTCTAGACGAGTTCCTAATGCTTGCTGTAATGTCTGCCAGAATCTTGAAATAAATCTGCCATCCCTATCAGAGATAATAGAGATTGGTATTCCATGTCTGGAGATGACTTCCTTCTCTTATTGGCAGGAAGTGTGCTGATTTGGTGAGACGATCAACTATTACCCAAATAGTATCAAAACCACTTGCAGTCCTTGGCAATTTAGTGATGAAATCCATGGTAATGTTTTCCCATTTCCATTCCGGGATTTCGGGTTGTTGAAGTAGACCTGATGGTTTCTGATGCTCAGCTTTGACCTTAGAACACGTCAAACATTCTCCAACATATTTAGCAACATCGGATTTCATACCTGGCCACCAAAAATGTTTCTTGAGATCCTTGTACATCTTCCCCGTTCCAGGATGTATTGAGTATCTGGTTTTATGAGCTTCTCTAAGTACCATTTCTCTCATATCTCCAAATTTTGGTACCCAAATCCTTTCAGCCCTATACCGGGTTCCGTCTTCCCGAATATTAAGATGCTTCTCCGATCCTTTGGGTATTTCATCCTTTAAATTTCCCTCTTTTAAAACACCTTGTTGCGCCTCCTTTATTTGAGTAGTAAGGTTATTATGAATCATTATATTCATAGATTTTACTCGAATGGGTTCTCTGTCCTTCTTGCTCAAGGCATCGGCTACCACATTTGCCTTCCCCGGGTGGTAACGAATCTCAAAGTTGTAATCATTCAATAATTCAATCCACCTACGCTGCCTCATATTCAGTTGTTTCTGATTAAATATGTGTTGAAGACTTTTGTGGTCGGTATATATAATACTTTTAACCCCATATAAGTAGTGCCTCCAAGTCTTTAATGCAAAAACAACTGCGCCTAATTCCAAATCATGCGTCGTATAATTTTGTTCGTGAATCTTCAATTGTCTAGACGCATAAGCAATCACCTTCGTTCGTTGCATTAATACACAACCGAGACCTTGCTTTGATGCGTCACAATAAATCACAAAATCATCATTCCCTTCAGGCAATGACAATATAGGTGCCGTAGTTAGCTTTTTCTTCAATAACTGAAACGCTTTCTCTTGTTCATCATTCCATTCAAATTTTTTCCCTTTATGCGTTAATGCAGTCAAGGGTTTTGCTATTCTGGAAAAGTCTTGGATGAACCTTCTGTAGTAACCAGCTAGTCCTAAAAACTGGCGTATGTGTTTCGGAGTTTTCGGGGTTTCCCACTTTTCAACAGTTTCTATCTTTGCCGGATCCACCTTAATACCTTCTTTGTTCACTATGTGTCCGAGGAATTGAACTTCTTCCAACCAAAATGCACACTTTGAAAACTTAGCGTACAATTCTTCCTTCCTCAATACTTCTAACACCTTTCTCAAATGTTCACCGTGTTCTTGGTCATTCTTTGAGTAAATAAGTATGTCATCAATGAAAACAATGACAAACTTGTCAAGGTATGGTCCACACACTCGGTTCATAAGGTCCATGAACACAGCTGGTGCATTAGTTAAACCAAATGGCATGACCATAAACTCGTAATGACCATAACGTGTTCTGAAAGCAGTCTTTGGAATATCATCTTCTTTCACCCGCATTTGATGATACCCGGAACGTAAGTCAATCTTTGAATAAACAGACGAGCCTTGTAGTTGATCAAATAAGTCGTCGATTCTCAGTAGTAGGTAGCGGTTCTTGATGGTAAGTTTGTTCAACTCTCGGTAGTCGATACACAACCTGAATGTACCATCTTTCTTCTTGACAAACAAAACAGGAGCTCCCCACGGTGATGTGCTTGGTCGAATGAAACCACGCTCTAAAAGTTCTTGTAATTGGCTTTGCAGTTCTTTCATCTCGCTGGGTGCGAGTCTGTAAGGAGCACGAGCTATTGGTGCAGCTCCTGGTACAAGATCTATTTGAAATTCAACGGATCGATGTGGGGGTAATCCCGGTAATTCTTTCGGAAATACATCGGGAACTTCTTTTGCAATGGGAACATCATTGATGCTCTTTTCTTCAGTTTGTACTTTCTCGACGTGTGCTAGAACAGCATAGCAACCTTTTCTTATTAGTTTTTGTGCCTTCAAATTACTAATAAGATGTAGCTTCGTGTTGCCCTTTTCTCCGTACACCATTAAGGGTTTTCCTTTTTCTCGTATAATGCGAATTGCATTTTTGTAACAAATGATCTCTGCTTTCACTTCTTTCAACCAGTCCATACCGATTATCACATCAAAACTCCCTAACTCTACTGGTATCAAATCAATCTTAAATGTTTCGCTAACCAGTTTAATTTCTCGATTCCGACATATATTATCTGCTGAAATTAATTTACCATTTGCTAATTTGAGTAAAAATTTACTATCCAAAGGCGTCAATGGACAACTTAATTTAGCACAAAAATCTCTACTCATATAGCTTCTATCCGCACCCGAATCAAATAAAACGTAAGCAGATTTATTGTCAATAAGAAACATACCCGTAACAAGCTCCGGGTCTTCTTGTGCCTCGGCCGCATTAATATTGAAAACTCTTCCGCGGCCTTGTCCATTCGTGTTCTCCTGGTTCGGGCAATTTCTAATAATGTGGCCCGATTTTCCACATTTATAACAAACTACATTGGCATAACTTGCTCCGACACTACTTGCTCCGCCATTACTCGTTCCGACAACATTTGTTCCTTTCGTTCTATTAACCCCTGGTCCGTAGACCTCACACTTCGCCACGCTATGACCATTTCTTTTACACTTGTTGCAAAATTTGGTGCAGAACCCCGAGTGATACTTTTCACACCTTTGGCATAGCTGCTTCTGATTGTTGTTGTTATTGCGGTTATTATTGTTGTTGGGATGATTGTTGTAGTTGCTATTGTTGTTGTTGTTGTTGTTGTTGTTGTTGTTGGGCCGTTTGTTGTAGTTGCGATTGATGTTGCGATTGTTGGGATAATTGCTGCGATTATTGTTGTAATTGCTTTTGTTGTTGTATTGGTGATTCTTATCACCGTTTTCCTCCCACTTTCTTTTGACTTGCTTCACATTGGCCTCTTCAGCAGTCTGTTCTTTAATTCTTTCTTCAATCTGGTTCACTAGTTTGTGAGCCATTCTACATGCCTGTTGTATGGAGGCGGGCTGGTGTGAACTTATATCTTCTTGGATTCTTTCCGGTAATCCTTTCACAAACGCGTCGATCTTCTCTTCCTCATCTTCGAATGCTCCCGGACATAATAGGCACAATTATGTGAATCGTCTTTCGTACGTGGTAATATCAAATCCTTGGGTTCGTAACCCTCTAAGTTATTTCTTGAGCTTATTGACCTCAGTTCTGGGACGGTACTTCTCGTTCATCAAGTGCTTGAATGCTGACCACGGTAGTGCGTACGCATCGTCTTGTCCCACTTGCTCTAGATAGGTATTCCACCTTGTTAACGCAGAACCTGTGAAGGTATGCGTAGCGTACTTCACTTTGTCCTCTTCAGTACACTTACTTATGGCAAACACCGATTCGACCTTCTCGGTCCACCGTTTCAATCCGATCGGTCCTTCGGTTCTGTAATGACCCGCACTTTTTCGATCAATTTATACTTATAAGATTAATATTTACATAAATTAAACCTTACCAACATGATAAGCAATCCAAATTGTTGAGACTTATGTTTTCAAAGAGAGTTTTACACAACGATTGACCGTCTAGTTTGACCGATGATATCACGAACTATACAATATATGATAATTATACGTTTGTGTATATATATGTATATATACATATTTAACATGATCTAAGGATGTTTTAATACCTCATTTTGTATTAATAACAATAAGTTATAAGTATATTTTGAAACTATTAACTTAAGTTTTCAAAACAATAACCATACGTAACGTTATTTGATATAAATACTTATAACCTATAATGTTTATACATATATCGTATATATAATGTATTTAATCACTTTTTAAAGACTTAAATACATAAAACAATATAAGTATATTCACAAAAGATAGCTATATTTGAATTCTCATTCCATTTTTCACAAAATTTCTATACGTATATCTAGAGTACATGTACTCGTATCATACCTAGCTTCTATACGTATTTACTATTGGTATATACACATCAAATCACCACCAACCAGCCCTTGTTCAATGCCTTATGTATAAGGTAACTACTTTTGTTATCTAGTATGACAATTTCACATGATTAAAAGATTTTTTCACAAAATTACAAACTTATACACCTTTTACACCACCATTTATACTCCATTCCATTTTCATTTTACTACACATTTCCTTTAACTAAAACACACTCTTTTAAGAAAGAAAAAAAAATCCCTTAAACACTCCAGCAAATTTTCATCATGAACTAGCTTCAAAAACAACATTTAAACATCATAAGAAAATTCTTTCAAGAACACTTCAAAAATTCTTCCAACTATACAAGTTTACTTCCAATCTTTCATCCAATTCCATCACTCTTTTGGTTCTAGGTCTTTACTCCTCTTTTACAGAAATCTTGTCCAAGTAACTTGAGGTAGTAACTATGTTCATAACCTTATTCGATTCATATATATATAGCTATCTTATTTTGTGGTATAAAATTTTAACAACAAGAACATAGTTTGAATGTTTTCAAACTTGTTTGCAAACTAAATAGATCCTTCTAACTTAACTTTTAAAATACTTCAAGACCTGTAATATAACATAAATATATGCTAATTTAACAAGGTATAACTTGGTTTTTCAAAGAACACCTTAAAAACTGTTTTTACGACGTCGGAGTGCAACCGGGGGGCTGTTTGGGGTTGGATAATTAAAAACCATCTTGAACTTTGAATTGGAGGTTTATATTCTGGAAAAATGATATTTCTTATGAATATGTTAACACATAAAAATTTCATGATTTAATTCAAAGTATAAGTGTTTTTAGAAAAATGGTCATTAAATGATATTTTTGTAACAAAAATGATTAACTTCATAAGTTTTACTAAAGTTTGACCTATGACCTGTGATTTCGAATACAAACTAAGGTATTTACAGTTCATAGTCTTAAAGAGGGACTCGATCCAAGGAAGTGGCAAGTTGAACCAACGAAAACGGAGTTGTAACGAAGAAACTATGACCAAAACGAGATCGGATATCTAAGACTAGTTTAGCCACGAAAATAATTGGAGAAAATTAAAAAAATCACATCTTTCTAAAATAACATGATATTTTATATATATGTACTCATAATTTAATTTTATATGGTTCAGGATCACCCGTAAACAATACGAGAAGATTAATCAAAAGATCCCATGATTGTACGCAACACGTCATTTGACAACACCGGTACTTTATGTACGCAACACGTCATTTGACAACACCGGTACCGTGGGTCAAGATTAATCTCGACCAATACATATACGATGGGGGTTTTATTTATTTCATTGGGGGTTTATTAAACACCTAAAAATGAACCATTAAAATTGAATTACTAACATCGGACTGCTAACTACGGACTAAGAAATTATTAAAAGTATTAAAAGTATAATAAGTATATATATGTGACGATTGTTTTAAAAAAGAAAAGGTATTGATATATTATATATGGATAGGTTCGTGATATCAATCGGAGACCAAGTCAAAATTACATATCTTCAAGACAAAAGTGAGTATATAGTCCCACTTTTAAACTCTAAATATTTCGGGATGAGAATACATGTATTTTATGTTTTACGATATGGACACAAGTAACTGAAAAATATATTCTACGTTGAGTTGTACCACTGGCATACTTCCCTGTAGCTTGGTAACTATTATTTACAGCGGTATTGTAAACGCGAATCCTGTTGATAGATCTATCGGGCCTGACAACCCCAACCGGACTGGACGACCAGTATTCAACGGTTGCACAGTACTTCGTTTCGTGACTACACTTGGTACGGTGTAGTAAGATTTCATAATAAAGGGAATATGCGACGTGATTAAATGTTAAGTATGGTTATCAAGTGCTCAACCACTTAGAATATTTTTATTAAAATGTTTATATATGAAATCTTGTGGTCTATATATTTATATCGCAGCCGGCATTAAACCTATATCTCACCAACTTTATGTTGACGTTTTATACATGTCTATTCTCAGGTGATAAATAAAAGCTTCCGCTGCAACATGTTGAATTTAAACAAGATCTTGAGTATGCATATTTGTGTCAAAAATAAAACTGCATATCGGAGGATTTGTAATGTAAAATATGCTAGAAATCGTATTGTTATCATCACATGTAAAGTTTGTAAGTCTAAGATTATCGCTAAACGATAATCATCTTTTTATTGTCTAAAGCTTGTATTAAAATAAGAGTTATGGTTTGTAATGTAAAATAAATGCAGTTGTTCTTTTAAAAATGTCGCATATAGAGGTCAATACCTCGCAATGAAATCATATGTTATCTAACTCGTTCTTATGGTTAAGGACGGGTTATGACAGGTTCCATCAAATTCCAAAGGTTTGCAGGCAGTAAATTCTTTGTAGGTGCATCCTACACGATTTCCTGTACTGCTAGATCCAAGGTTATTGTTGGTATGTAGCGCAGCCTGTACTGCGGCTATGTTTGAAGCTAGAAAAGTACGGAATTCCTCTTCATTCATATTCACGGTGTGTCGAGTAGTCGGTGCCATTTCCTTCAAAATACTCAAATGGAACAAGTTAATCATACAGAATATTAAGAGTAATTAATAGTATTTCGTAGCATAATATGAACTCATTTATAAAAGCTTTTTCTTTATATTAGCGTTTTATAAGTTTAAATTCGGGTAGTACCTACCCGTTAAGTTCATACTTAGTAGCTAATATATAACTCAACTACTACAATTCTATATGAAAAACTGATTATAATAATATTTCGCGTTCAAACTTTTACACAATATTTTACAAACTTACAATACCGCTTATTTTACATATAGCATGAAATATAGCACACAATAAATTTGATACAAGATGGTTGTGAAGATAATTCTAGCTAGTACACAAGTCGTTCAGCAAAGGCAATAAAGACACGTAATTCCTACGTCCAGAAACAAGTCATGCATTCTGGTTTTACTAGGATTACTTCCCATCCTTGGTCTTGTGGAACATAACCGTTATGGCCGTTGATAAGATAGCGTGTTGTAACGTCGTCAAAGGGGCGAGGGTTACGTAATGTCCAACAGTCCCGTAACAATCTAAAAACCTCATTTCTTACCCCAATTACCGACTCCGTCACTTGTGGGAACGTTTTGTTTAATAGTTGTAGCCCGATGTTCTTGTTCTCACTTTGGTGAGAAGCGAACATTACTAATCCGTAAGCATAACATGCTTCTTTATGTTGCATGTTAGCCGCTTTTTCTAAATCACGAAGTCCAATATTCGGATATATTGAGTCAAAATAATTTCTTAACCCATTGCGTAAAATAGCATTTGGGTTCCCCGCAATATATGCGTCAAAGTAAACACATCGTAACTTATGGATTTCCCAATGTGATATCCCCCATCTTTCGAACGAAAGCCTTTTATAAACCAAGGCATTCTTGGAACGTTCTTCGAATGTCTTACAAACTGATCTCGCCTTAAATAGTTGTGCCGAAGAATTCTGACCGACTCTAGACAAGATTTCATCAATCATGTCTCCGGGTAGGTCTCTTAAAATATTGGGTTGTCTATCCATTTTGTGTTTTTATACTGTAAAATAGACAAGAGTTAGATTCATAAAAAAAATACTTATTAATACAAGCAATTTTTACATATATCATAAAGCATAAGCACACTATATTACATATATTACACCACACGAATACAACTATCTTATTCCGACTCGCTTGTTTCTTCTTCTTCTTCGGTTTTGGTTCGTTTTGCCAAGTTTCTAGGGATATATGATGTTCCCCTAATACGAGCCGTCGTAATCCACATTGGTTTAGAAAAACCTGGTGGTTTAGAGGTTCCCGGGTCATTGTTACAACTTAAGGACTTCGGGGGTTGACGATACATATAAAGTTCATCGGGGTTGGAATTAGATTTCTCTATTTTTATGCCCTTTCCCTTATTATTTTCTTTTGCCTTTTTAAATTCAGTTGGGGTAATTTCTATAACATCATCGGAATTCTCGTCGGAATCCGATTCATCGGAGAATTGGTAATCCTCCCAATATTTTGCTTCCTTGGCGGAAACACCATTGACCATAATTAACCTTGGTCGGTTGGTTGAGGATTTTATTTTACTTAACCGTTTTATTATTTCCCCCACCGGTTCTATTTCTTCATCCGGTTCCGATTCTTCTTCCGGTTCCGATTCTTCTTCCGGTTCCGACTCTTCTTCCGGTTCCTCTTCGGAAACTTGTGAATCAGTCCACGAATCATTCCAATTTACATTTGACTCTTCATTATTATTAGGTGAGTCAATGGGACTTGTTCTAGAGGTAGACATCTATCACATAATATCAAACGCGTTAAGAGATTAATATATCACATAATATTCACATGTTAAAAATATATAGTTTCCAACAAAATTTGTTAAGCAATCATTTTTCAAGTAAACACGGTCGAAGTCCAGACTCACTAATGCATCCTAACGAACTCGATAAGACACACTAATGCAAAATTCTGGTTCTCTAAGACCAACGCTCGGATACCAACTGAAATGTCCCGTTCTTATTGATTAAAAACGTTCCATATTAATTGATTTCGTTGCGAGGTTTTGACCTCTATATGAGACGTTTTTCAAAGACTGCATTCATTTTAAAACAAACCATAACCTTTATTTCATCAATAAAGGTTTAAAAAGCTTTACGTAGATTATCAAATAATGATAATCTAAAATATCCTGTTTACACACGACCATTACATAATGGTTTACAATACAAATATGTTACAACAAAATAAGTTTCTTGAATGCAGTTTTTACACAATATCATGCAAGCATGGACTCCAAATCTCGTCCTTATTTAAGTATGCGACAGCGGAAGCTCTTAATAATCACCTGAGAATAAACATGCTTAAAACGTCAACAAAAATGTTGGTGAGTTATAGGTTTAACCTATATATATCAAATCATAATAATAGACCACAAGATTTCATATTTCAATACACATCCCATACATAGAGATAAAAATCATTCATATGGTGAACACCTGGTAACCGACATTAACAAGATGCATATATAAGAATATCCCCATCATTCTGGGACACCCTTCGGATATGATATAAATTTCGAAG